>NC_135239.1:44613397-44908397 GCF_051348905.1 Ranitomeya variabilis | reverse complement strand
TCGAACTTGGAGACCTCATTCAACTTCCTATAGTCGTTGCAAAATCTCCACTCCCCATCAGGTTTTGGGACCAGGACAATTGGGCTCAACCACCCGCTCTTGGATTCCTCAATGACTCCAAGCTTTAACATACGCTCCACTTCCTTGGAGATTACTTCTCGACGGGCCTCAGGAATTCAATAGGGCTTCATGTTCACGTGCACATGTGGCTCTGTCAGGACCTCGTGCTCTATGACCTTCGTGTACCCAGGCAATTCAGAAAACAGGTCCCTGTTCTTCTGGAGTAACTCCCGGCACTGCTGTTTCTGGGCCTTCGATAGCGTTTCCGCTATAGTAACCCCTCCAACCTCACCTTCTGGGTTGCTTAGCAAGGATGGAGTTACAGCCGGCTCTCTATCTTGCCATGGCTTGATGAGGTTAACATGGTAGACTTGGATTGGTTTTCGTCTACCTGGTTGGTGAATTTTATAGTTCACCTCACCAAGCTTCTCTACGATCTCATATGGCCCTTGCCATTTGGCCAAGAACTTGCTCTCCATCGTCGGAACTAACCCAAGAACTCGGTCTCCGGATTGAACTGCCTAACTCTTGCAGACCGGTTGTAGACCCTGGCCTGAGCTTCTTGTGCCTGGAGGAGGTGTTCTTTCACGATAGGCATCACTTTTGCAATCCTCTGCTGCATCAAGGCCACATGCTCAATGACGCTTCTGTGGGGCGTAACTTCAGCTTCCCAAGTTTCCTTGGCTATATCCAGGAGACCTCTTGGATGTCGGCCATATAGAAGCTCAAACGGTGAGAACCCTTTGGAGGCCTGTGGAACTTCACAAATGGAAAACATCAGATATGGTAAGAGACAGTCCCAGTCTCTACCATCTTTCTCTATAGCTTTTCTCAGCATGCTCTTCAGTGTCTTGTTAAACCTCTCAACAAGACCATCTGACTGGGGATGGTACACCAAGGTCCTCAACTGGGAGATTTTCAGGACTTTGCATAACTCCCTCATCACCTTGCTCATGAAAGGTGTCCCTTGGTCAGTCAGAATCTCCTTCGGCAGACCTGTCCGGGAAAACACATGGACCAACTCGCGGGCTATACTCTTCAAGGAAGAATTTCTCAGAGGGATTGCCTCAGGATAGCGTGTGGCATAGTCCAGGATGACTAATATATACTGATGGCCGTGGGCTGATTTAACTAAGGGACCGACCAGGTCCATGGCAATTCTCTCAAACGGTACCTCAATAATGGGCAACGGTACTAGGGGGCTCCGGAAATGAGGACTGGGGGCAGTTAGCTGACATGTAGGGCAAGACCTGCAGTAGTTCACTATTTCCCGGTGACACCCAGGCCAATAGAACCTCTGCACAACCCGTTTCTGCATTTTTTCCACCCCTAGGTGTCCACCCAAGATGTGTGAATGGGCCATATCCAATACCTTCCGTCTATATGGACCCGGCACTACCAACTGCTCTATCAACTCCTCCCTCATTTTTGTGACTCGGTACAACAACTCCCCATTCATCAGAAAATGCGGAAATCTTGTGTCTGCCCCCGGCTCCTGTGCAACCCCATTAATAACTGTGACATTATTAAAGGCTTCCCTCAGAGTTGGGTCCCTATGTTGGGCAGTCCCAAAATTTTCACCGGTTACCTCTAACTCCAGAATGTCAGATGCAGGGGACACTTCCTCCTCATCCCCAAGCAGGACACAAAAAGGAAACCTGTCTGTCTCTGGGTGTGGCGATAGCTTTTTAGGGTTCATTGGTTCCCTACTCTTGCTAGTGACCTCAGAACCCTTACCCCACAAATCCCAAAACAAACAGAAATCCCGACCAATAATTATAGGGTGCAACAAGTCCCGAACGACGTCAACTTCATGGGACTCAGTGCCACACACCGTTTCAATATCCACCCTGGCCATAGGGTAGTCCTTGGCATCACCATGTATGCACCGCACGCCGACCTTCTTTCCCGGGAGCAGGTGGAGAGGGAAAGTGGCCCTCATCAGGGTCACTAAGCTCCCTGAGTCTAACAGCGCCATTGCTGCTCGACCGTTCACCTTTACAGAACACGCTTGAGGCCCCTCGTTGGGCGGAGAGTTCACACTGCAGGCTGGATATGCATAGTATGAACTACGGCGTCCCATGCTGCAGTCCATCTGCTCAGTGGTCTGGGAACAACGGGCAGCTATATGTCCTGGCCCGTGGCACTTCCAGTAAATAATATCACCCGTAGGGACCTTGGGCACCACCTCCCCCGCCCTTTGTGACCTTGGACGCCACACCCCTTTTTGGGACTCAGCACCTTTCTGGGACCCCCAGTACGGCATGGGCTGCCTCCCAAAGGAGCCTTCCAACCCTTGGTATCTCTCGACCAGTCCGATCAGTTCGTCGGCATTCTGGGGATCACCCTGGGCAACCCAAGTCTGTATGAACCTCGGGAGGGAATGCACAAACCGATCCATCATCACCCGTTCTACCATCTGTGCAGGCGTAGAGGACTCTGGCTGCAGCCATTTCTGGACCAGGTGCAACAGGTCAAACATTTGGGAGCGAGGCGGTTTGTCCCGGTGATAGGCCCAGCTGTGAACTCGCTGTGCCCTGTCAGTGTCACCCCCAAACGTGCGAGAACCTCGGCTTTCAACTTGTGATACTCCTTGGCATCCTGCAAGGTCAAATCATAGTACGCCTTCTGAGGTTCCCCCGTGAGGTAAGGTGCCAATACCTCTGCCCATTGCTCTGGCGGAAGTTTTTCCCTCTCAGCGACCCTCTCAAACACCGTCAGGAAGGCCTCAACATCATCCCCGGGAGTCATTTTCTGCAATGCGCGTCTTACCGTCTTCCGGACGTGGGTGTCATCAGCCAGACCTGGGGTTGGGGCGCTCGTCTTGCCCTGGATGGCGGTTGCCAGAAGCTGCATCTGCTGCCGTTGCTCCTGCTGGCTCTGTTGTATCTGCTGCATCAACAGCCTGTTGGTCTCCTGCTGCTGTGACTGCAACAGCCTGTTGGTCTCTTGCTGCTGTGACTGTAACTGGACCAAGTGTTTCAGCAGGTCCTCCATTTTCCCTGGCAATGCTTGCTGTCTTACAGCCGACTTGACCCAGGACCTTCAAAAATAGACTTACGTCTCCACTGGGAACGCTGCCCGCACGTCTACCACCAATTGTAGGGGTTTCACTCACTCAGGGGCGACGGCTGACACTTAGGAGGCAGGTTCCAACAAAAGTTCAAAGGTTTATTGCTTCATAAACCAAGTAGAAAAACAGAAAACAAATAGCCTTTAGCTTAGGCAAAGGAAAAAACAAGTGTCCATTCCTTCAGGCTCAGACCTGGAGCCTTCACACACACTGGAGGCTAGCACCTCCACACATATCCACTGTGTTAAGCATTAGCCTGTCTTATATAGAGCTAACCACACCCAGGAACCGATCACATGATTAGCCATGTGGTCTGACATCACCACAGGTCCTGAAACAGACATATATATATATATATATATATATATATACATGGTTATGTGCAACAAAGAAATACTCTGGGCTACATTACAGCAACAAGCCACCTATGCGACACATATCTCCCGTCGATTACACAGCCTTTAGCCATGCTACAATATATATATTTAACCCCTTGTTAATTTAGGCATTTTTTTTATAGTTGCGCTTTCCTGACTTTTCTTGTGGGACACGTTTTCGTCTTGATTAATTATATAAGGAATTGGCATCATGAAAAAAAACTGATTCTGCCATTATGATTTTTTCACCTTTTGGTGTTCACTGTATGGGAAAAACATTTTAAGATTTTATTACCTCATATAAATAGCATGCGCTCATCTCCCGCACCAGTGCCAGCCAGTCATATCATTGCCGGGCCCCTCCCCCCATTCCTAACTTCTTAAATGCTGCTGTCAATCATAAGAGGCTACACTTGTCATGAGAGCTTGCGCCAATCACCGTGTTCTTCTGCTGCACCCCTCATACAATAGACTAACGTCCCCAGGAAAAGTGCAGACACACTTCGCTGCAGTGGAAATTAAGAATTAAATAGGACCCATAGACAAATAATCTTTCTTTCTCAAAGTCCATGTAAGCTGAGCCCCCAGTATAACTCTTGGGATCCAATGCAATGTCTGTAACCGTGCCATTTATGTCAGACAGGTCCAGCGTATGCCGCCATTTCTGCCTCCTACCGCTAGAATAAGTCCTTCCTGATTACTCGTAGTAGTTAGAAGTGTTTCTCAAGTCATTATGAACACCACAACCTGCAGAAAAGCAAAAGAGAATCCAACAGTGAATATCTGGCACGTAGGACATCTTGTAGACATTATTATTGGACTAAGCTTTCCACCTAAGCGTCAGTAAATGTGAGTTTGTGAAGCTACTAATCGCATTAATGTGCTGCCTGATATTCAGCCTGCAGGATTTAGGAAAGGAGAAACTGAGCTAAGTGAGCTAACATAGGTTTTTGGGGAAAAGGTTTAGTATAGGTTGTCATTCATTTATAGTAAATTCCTACTCATTGCAGCTGTAGGAGTCCAGTGGGCAGTTCTACTTACTGATTGCAGTCATTGAGGAGGACCAGACTCCTAAGCACAAGAATGATAAAAGTTATATTGAATCTTGTCTCACAAACCTATACATCAACCTGTTACTGTCACAGGGATATTGCGATAGAGAGGGCTCATAAGATCACAGCACCTGGCTACATGTACACCTGCACTGGATGGATCTGCTTTGCCTTTCACTTAGCTGTGCAGATTTCCCTTGTTCGGGTGTTGCAAGGGTTAAACAGTTGTGTTTGTCTCCTAGAGCTCTCTGTTATCTCAGCTGTTCTGATTTCTCCACTCCCCTCTGGTATACATACTCACCTCTTAGCTTGAGTAGTTGCCACTGATAGCTTGCTATAACCTGGTTTGGAGCTGGAGGTGTGAGCGTTGTCAAGAGAAATCGTCTAGGGGTCGTTTCTGGAGATAACTGTTGGGAAGTTTGTTTGAGTGTTTTTCCTTACCTTATCTCCTATTTCGTTTGCCTCACCTAATCCTTCCTCTGTCTGCTGTCTGTAGTGTGAGAGAGCGTTGAATGATCGCTGTTTCTTTTTATCCTTGTCTGTTTCCCTGCTGCCCTATGCACTAGTCAGGGTCGTTCTCAGGGTAAGATAGGGATAGGAACATGATTGCCCAATTGGGTGAAAGAACCCATTTGGGACGTTAGGGAGCTTAGGGTTGCACAGGGCAAGTGTCAGAGGTGCCCCCTTTAATCTTTCCCTAGACACAGAGCTCCCCTTTCCTTCAGTCTCGTCATGCACAGTCTTGCCTCTGGCAGAAGCATGATGGTTACACACAGTTAAATGGGTGTCCCACTTAATAAAATGTTATACTGGGTAAAAAAAATATCACAGTCCTTATCAGTGAGGTTCCTGGAGAACAGGTAGTCAGGTGTGCCATCTTGGAGACCACTGGAACCACAATGAGTAGACATAATTGTTCTTCATTTTTTCACTTATTTCTTACTTTGTCCAAAGTTGGATTCCAGTGTATGGATCAGGCTCAGGAGCTGAGCCTACACCATATGTGGCAGATGCCAGCTGTGTTACACAGGGAGCATCTGCCAGAAATAGTAGGGATCAAAGCCAAGAATCCATCGCTGCTGTGTAGTCCGGATTTATGTTACATTGGCCCCCATAACGTGATCGCAGGGTGCCAATGAGCTGCCATTCCAACCTGTGAAGGCAAGAACTGTATTTAAAAATATTTTAAGTATTAAAATTACCCACTTTTCCCCCACTAAAAAAAATAAAAAAAGCATATTTGGTATGTTAAAGTCTGTAAACTTATAAACTTAAAGATTATCAAAATATCTAATTGGATAACGCATATGGTAAAAGCCATTAAGATAAAAATAAATTAAAACACCAGAATTGCAAATTTTTAATCTCCATATCGCCACCAAAAATGCAATAAGTAATTATCAAAACATCATATCTGCCCCAAAATAGATCAAGAAAAAGGTCAGTTCAAGACATAAAAAAAGAAGCTCTCACACACCTCCATGAAAATGTCACAGGTCTCAAAAATGGAGACACTACATTTTTTATTCTTTTCTTTTTTTTACAAATTTCAGATTTTTTTTTTTATTGACTGTTTAAATGAAAAAGGCTTTACAAGTTTGGGATCGTACTGACCTGAAGAATCGTGTTCCCTGGTCATTCTTACAACACAATGAACGCCCTAAATCAATTGAAGAATTGTCAGAATTTTGGGGGGTTTTCACCATTTTATCCCACTTGGATTTTTCTTCTTTTTTAAGTACATTGTATGGTAAAATGAATGATGTCATTGAAAACTACAACTCGTCCCACAAAAAAAAAACAAGCTCTTGTACAGCTATGTCAGCTGAAAACTATAAAAATATATGGCTCTTGGAAGAAGGGGAGGAAAAAACGAAGGTGTAAAAGCAAAAAATCACTTAGTCACGAAAGGGTTAAAGATTGCATGTTCAAAGAGACATGTTTTGTCAAAATTTAAAAAAAAAAAAAAAACGCTTGAAAGGAGTCTTTACCCAGGTTTTTGCAACCTGATCTGATTCCAGCAATGTGTCCCTTACTGGGCTGCTTGCTGCAGTTTTTATAAAATGACTGTTTTATCAGCAGTATATTATCACTAGAGGACTAGTAAGCTTGCTGCCAGGTAGTACTCCATAGTCATGAGCTCTGTATAACCCCACCTCCAGCACTGATTGGCAGCTTTCTGCCTATGCGCAGTGTACACAGAAAGCAGCCAATCAGTGGTGTGGGTGGGGTTATACAGAGCACAGCATTCAGAGAACGGGTGGATCTGCAGCAGAGAAATCAGGGATTTTATGAAAACTACAGCAAGCAGCCCAGTAAGCGACACATCGCTGGAATCAGGGTTTCTGCCCCTACATCCTGCCGCTCTCAGATGGGTGGAGCAAAAACCTGGTGATGGATTTTCATTAAGAGAATTTTTAGCTGATCAAATATGCCGATTTACATAATACCCAACACATGAAGTCTTTCAGCTTTTCTAATTGGCCAAGTGGACTTGACCGAACAAATTTATATGAATCCCGCATTGCTCTGGTTAGCCATTATCATTGGCCAAATCATGATTTAAAATCTGCAGCTAACAAGAACACAGATACTCATCATGTGCGGAAATCACAGCTGAACACATGTCCCGCAGCGACACCAGCTGGGTCTCCTAGTCCCCCATGGAGCTTGTGGTTTACAGAGCAGATGTCACATTGAAAAGTTCTCACTTTCATGAAGGAAATAGAAATGTCGCTTCCAATTCTGGGAGCTCCTGTAAACCTTACCAGCTCAGATATCAGCATAATAATCAAAAGAGCGATATACATATAAATGGCAGAAGGTCTGCTAAAACAGTACATCAATCAGGATGAAGATGGAAAATTGATCATATAGGATTAAAAAATATCCTGAAAAAGAGAGACAAAAGGTTCACCTGACAAAGCCCAGAGCGGTGAAACGCGCGTCGAGGTACTTGTGCTAACAGCCTTATATGTCGTATTTAAGAGAAAATGGAAGAAAAATTATAAATGGAAGGGCTCGTGCACAGGACTGATTTTCTCATACGAGTGCTATCCCTGGTTTTCACAGATGGTACGTGTACCAATACTCTGTGAGGCTGTGCGCAAGTCCGATTATGATGCAAGGGGTCGGATCAAAATCAGTAATACAAGACTATGGGTCCGTGAAAGAAATTGGACTGGGATGACATCCAAGTACAATCCATAATGTAAAAAAGAGGACAGCGCCACAACGGTCAGTGATGAGAAAAAACTTACAGCTTTATTCTGCCAACTGCGGCGACGTTTCGGTATAAACCTTTATCAAGGTTTATACCGAAACGTCGCCGCAGTTGGCAGATTAAAGCTGTAAGTTTTTTCTCATCACTGACCGTTGTGGCGCTGTCCTCTTTTTTACATTATGGATTGGACTTTTTAGCTGGGCTGACCCCCTGGCAAGGACTTGCGTCCACAGGCCTAGGAAGGCTGTAAGGGACATAGGGTGCGGTTTAACCTATTTTTTGGATTTGTTGACATCCAAGTACAGTCTTATTTTCATGGCATGACATAAAGGACAAGGTGGAGAAACCTTTTTTATTTTCTCTCCATGCATGAGAAAAACTGATGCCACTCTGATCAAAGCCTTAGATAGTTTTTCACATAGGTGGAGACATTGGTCGTGTGCACCTACGATTAAGATTGCTAAGAAATGAAAAGCTGTTCTTTGTTCATACATTTCCCAACAACTGCCAGCAGAGAGCGCTCTTGCATTTGTATAAATCCTATTCCCCTTCCTCCTTACAGGCTTTGTATGCGGGTCACTTCCACCCTTATGGATGCCATTGATGTCCTATTGTTTCTTTTGTCACCCTAGATTTTACCTGACCGTAAGGGGTAAAAAAGCCACACTCCGAAAAAAAAATATATCAAAGAATAAGACTAAAAGCTGCACAGATGCTTCCGGGGGCGCGGAGATTTTATGTGTAATTAGGGACTACAGGTGTTCCCTTCTGAGCGCAATTAAAGGGCTCCATAAGCTGCAGATCTTCCGCGCTCTGCAGTCGGACAGAGGAGGAAATTGGGCCTCAGGCTGTGAGCTGTGGGGCTTTCCTATTGGTGGAGACTAATTGATTTCCAATTATCATCGAGTGACACCGGCCCCGCTCTTTACCCTTATGTGACCGGAGAGCCTGTAGGATTGTTTTGCATAAAGCGGCATATAAAAATCCACTTCATCTCTGCGATAAAACATCGAGTATTAATTTATTAACCAATAGTGTGCCGGATTACAGATGGCAAGGAGATTCCAAGGGCAAGTGCACATCAGAAATATTCCCTTGTAATCGGCCAGATCACAACCAACGATTTGAAAAAATACAATTTGATCCATGTTCAACAGATATCTTCCAGGCGGTGATATCAGGAATGTATAGACTTACTGGGGTAGTCCACGTTTGCTGGCGATTTTTCCTTTTGCTCCCTTGAATGAGTATATTTCGGGATAAAAATCATTTTTACAATCGGTTGTTATTAGATATTGTGCACCGATTGCCTTCTAAAGCCTCTGTGTTACACTGTCTAATTCTGACAGCAGAGCGAGTTAACTGAAAATCTGGCAGCGAGCTCGTACGGAGGGTCTAACAGGAGGATTTGTAACTTTTATCTGCCACTTTCAGTTGGTTTATGACACAGACCACATCAAAGTTGAATGTGCAGGGAAACAAAGAGGCTGTGAAAGCCAAACGGTGCAAAAGTTTTAATTGAACTAAACAAAAAACATGATTACAATTGGATTTAAGTAAAAGTAAAAAACTTGCCCCCAAGGGTAGACAACCCCTTTAAGAAGGTAGTTGGTGAAAAATGGAATAACACAGAATAAAATAAGGGAATATTCCTCATGAGGGACAAGACATGGATTTCAGTCTCTTCCCTGGGCGAAATGCTTGGATTGCTTCTCAAGTCCTTGGCTCTTCTCTGTTTCTTGATTGCTCTCTTGTCTGTGATTAAAGGTTTTCTTGGAGCCTTTAATGGCAAGCTCCTTAAGTCCTGTGCTGCATGCTAAGGAGGTGATCTCTTGCAGAAAGTAGACAGAGGCTTCAGATCTACCATAGTGCTTCAGCCATACTGGCATATCAATTCAAACGCTGATTCCTCAGTAATGGAGGAACGGACTGGCCATGTATAGGTATTGCTGGACTTGTCTTTGAAAAAGCTACATGTGCGTCTCAGGCTTCTTTCACACTTCCGTTTTTACAATCTGCACAGGATCCGTCAAAATGTTGAAAAGATGGATCCTGTGCAGATTGTAAAAAACGGGTGCACTGGGCCCGTTTTTCTGACGGACCCATTAAGGCTATGTACACCTATTCTGTATGCGTCTTCGCAGCGGTTTTCTGCTGGGAAAACGCATACACAACACAACCCAGATTAAAAATAATAAGAAAAATTTTAAAAAAATCGCAATAGTCTCACCTTCTGGCATCCCGCACAGCATTACCGATGCTCGCGATGCTCCCGACAGCGGGCGTTCCCAGTAATGCCTTGCGTTACAATGACCTGTGATGATGTTGCGGCGACGTCATCGGGTCATTTCGCAATGCATTACTGGGAACGCCAGATGCCGGAGCATCGCGAGCATAGGTAACGCTGCGCAGGACGCCGGAAGGTGAGAATATTGCGATTTTTATTTTTAACATTATATCTTCTTACTATTGATGCTGCATAAGCAGCATCAATAGTAAAAAGAGAGAGCGAGCGAGAGAGAATTTCCCTGATGGGAAATTCTCCCACGCATGCTCAGTTTCAAAAGACGGAACTCGTCGCTGGATTCCTGCTTTTGACAGTCAGTGATGGATCCTGCACCCATAGGCTTCCATTATAGCCAACGACGGGCAGCGCAGGATCCGTCACTGAGCGATTTTCCGACGTGCAGAAAAACGTTCCTCTGTCCGTTGTCCCTGCCCGACAGACAGTAATTTTCCAATGGATCCAGTGCACAACGGATGAAACGGAAGGCCATCTGTCACAATCCGTCGCTAATACAAGTCTATGGGAAAAAACAGGATCCAGCAGAAAAATTTGCTGGATCCTGTTTTTTCAAAAATCGACGGATTTCGACAAGAGCTCAAAGACGGAAGTGTGAAAGAGGCCTAACTAGCTTGGGGAACAAAATCCTACATACAGATTCTCGTTAATCACGGACATAACTTTATGGGGTCCTACAGTAGCACTTGCACATAAATGCTGGTACATTGAGGAGCTAAAGGGTTGTTAGCTGAATAGCAATAGCACATTGTAAGTGGGGACTCTCTCACTATAAAACATTTTTAAAAGGTAACTTCAAACTGTCCCTGGGACTCTATCTATCCCTGTTGCGGGGGTACTCTAAAAGGTAGAGAGGCCTGGGTCTCCGACCTTATTATGCTTCTGTAAACAGTGTCGGACTGGGGTGCCAACAGAAAACCTCTACTATAGAAAAGTACTAACCAACAATACGGAAGAGGATAGGGACTGGGAGGAATAAACTAAATGGGAAAAGGGGATCAGGAGATAACACACGTGCAACAGCAAACTACAGAACACCACAACTCCAACCTTCAACTACTTAGCTTTAGCACACAGCATGGCACAGCATCTCCTAAGAGCATGGAAGCAGAGATTTCATCGGCAGGACAGAGAGGGTTTGGCCAGGTTTTATAGGAAGAGTTAATGACCAGATCAGAAATAACTGAAATGGATCTGCATGTTCCTAGTCAGCATAGAACAGGTCGTTAACCTCTGCAGCACGACCTGAAACCAAATTCATTTCTTATGGTATCAAAATACACAGGCTAAATGGAAGATCTGAGATTTATAATATGCTGTGATCTTCTACCCCCAGATCTCCCAGGTTGGCGTGACGCACACGTGACACAACTACAGCAAAAGCAGGGTTAAGTCTTTGGAGTGCACTTTGGCACTAATGCATAATTAAAAACTACTGCCTTGGAAGTTGAAATCAAAGCTTTTCTGGCCATTATTCAGCTTTTACTTGCATTAAGTTAAGTCCCACTAAAGCTATTATACCTGCCCCAAAAGGGAGTTAGACCCCAGGCGTGCGGAGTATAGACCAGGCTGGTCGCAGTCTGCCTCCCGACACACCGGGCCTGATTATGGTTCACCACAAGACAGCCGTGGGTTACATTAGTGGCTTATTATCGGCTTCTGCGCACCCATAAACATTAAACACAGCAGAAACCTTCAGAGCGGAGCTACACGGTGGAGAGTGTTTCCCGTAGATATCTAGGTGGGTGATGTGTTAATGGTCAGGCCTAGCTTTGCAGGAATAGTAAAATGTTTTCTGCACCAAATTATGCTTTCACATAGGCCCCCTCTGTATCAAATTCACTGAACTAGTTGGGGGCATAGACGGGGCCAGCCATGGCATGTGCCCAGTGACCCGGTGGCACCAGCAAGGGCTATGGCAATAAATGACCCTTTGTTTTTCCTGATGGATTGGCTCTGGACTAAGTATAACATATAAAGAATAATTGATGGAACACAATGTTCAGTCTACCTGCCCTTATGTAAATAACTAACTCATTATCCTCCTACTACTCATATCCAACAGTAGAAATGATTACCACCCCACCACGATGACCTGCTGCCCAGTACTCCTCCCTTACGAATGAGTGCAAAATACAACTCTGACATTAATCAATGTAAGCGGCACGGTGATCAACAATTCCACCGTGATAACGTGTTTAATAAAATAAGGAAGAAGACATTAGAGGCTATCATGACTGCCAATGTTTTACGCCAAACCATGGCGCATGTGGATCTGTGGACCCACTGTGCCACAGGGCCGGGCGTGCTCAGGAAGGGGCACAGCTAAGCGGCTACCTGGGGTTCACTGGAGCTCCTGATGGTGGAGACAGACTGGGCCGCAGGTGGCCGTCAGGTACCACTACTAGGCAGAGCCCGGTACTGCAGCCGCTGACTCCAGAGGTCAGGTATACTGACACTGATTTAGGACTTAATTCAAACACACCGGTCTAGGGTACTGGACCAGGGACAGGCCACACAGGGACCGAGGGATAACGTTCATGCACATGCCGCACTGGGACCAAGGGACTTTGTAAACGGGACTGGTTGCACCAAACTGGTCACAACAGGACCAGGGGACAATGTTCAGGCACTTGCCACGCACGGACCAGGGGACGAGGTACAGGTGCTGTCCGCTCCAGGACCAGGGGACAATGTTCAGGCACTGGCCACGCACAGACCAGGGGACGAGGTCCAGGCACTGGACGTTCTGGGACAAGGGGACGAGGTACAGGTGCTGTCTGCTCCAGGACCAGGGGACAAGGTTCAGGCCACTGGACGGTTCGAGACCAGGGGATGAGGTTCAGGCACTGGCCACTCCAGGACCACGGGATGAGGTTCAGGCACTGGCCGCTCTGGGACCAGGGGAGGAGGTTCAGGCACTGGCCACTCTGGGATCAGGGGACGAGATTCAGGCACTGGACGGTTCGAGACCAGGGGATGAGGTTCAGGCCCTGGCTGGTCCGGGACCAGGGGACGAGGTTTAGGCTCTGGCCGCTCTGGGACCAGGGGATGAGGTTCAGGCACTGGCCACTCTGGGATCAGGGGATGAGATTCAGGCACAGGACGGTTCGAGACCAGGGGATGAGGTTCAGGCACTGGCCGCTCCGGGACCAGGGGACGAGGTTCAGGCTCTGGCCGCTCTGGGACCAGGGGACAAGGTTCAGGCACTGGCCACTCTGGGACCAGGGGATGAGGTTCAGGCACTGGCCACTCTGGGATCAGGGGACGAGATTCAGGCACAGGACGGTTCGAGACCAGGGGATGAGGTTCAGGCACTGGTTGCTCTGGGACCAGGAGATGAGATGAGGTTCAGGCAAAGGCCATTCTAGGACCAGGGGATGAGGTTCAGGCACTGGCCGCTCCGGGACCAGGGGACAAGGTTCAGGCTCTGGCCACTCTGGGATCAGGAGACAAGGTTCAGGCACTGGCCAGTTTGAGACCAGGGGATGAGGTTCAGGCAGTGGCCGCATCGGGACCAGGGGACTTCGGATACAGGACTGGTCACACCGGGGCCGCACCAAGGGACTAAGGATACAGGACTAGCCACAACAGGTCCAGGGGATAACATTCAGGGCTCTGGCCGCAGCGGGACCAGAGGACCTCAGAACTAACAAGTAGTACACCTTACTCACTAATGATTCTACAGTTTGTTTGGAGACTTTGGAGAGAGAGTCTTTTATACAGGATGACTCTCAGCAATTGTCTGGGAGCCATCTTGCAGGTGTACTTCATATACTAAATGCCTCTACCTGCTGAGAGCATTTAGTATATGTGCGATGCCCCTTTAAGAACGGGTGAGCACACGCACATGTGACGCGCCACCGGGGCTGCAGTGTGAACACAGAACGTGACAGGAAACAGGAGCATGCTGTCAATGCATGGAGGGAGAAAGGAACACCATGCAAGGGCGCCAGCAGCAGCGCTACACAATGTATACGGCAAAAAGGTTACGTTTTTGCAGCAGTTTCAAAAATTGTGTGAACACTAGTTAAAGTAGTATAAAACCCTTAAAGGGATTTTCCCATATCCAAGATCATATTCCAATATGTAGTAGGTGTAATAATACTAGCAAATACCTCTAATTAAAAATGTAGCATAGTTCTGATTCTCTGTCGCTTATCCCATGTGCAGGGCATTGCAGTAGCTTAGGTATCCATGGTTACGACCACTCATACAGTAACAGTTCGCTGTTAATGGTCGTAACCATGGATACCTAAGCAACTGCAATGCCATGTACTTGGAGTAATTGACATAGTGAATCAGTAGAACTATACTACATTTCTAATTGGAAGATTTGCTAATATTATTACTACATATTGGGATGGAACCTTGGAAAAGGGAAAACCTCTTTAATTAGAATATAATATGTGAATATAATGTTTGCAAAAAAATACAACTCCCATACTTCAAACTTATGAAACAATTGTATACTATCACATACATAATATATAACCATCATCTTCATCATATAGATGTTATCACTCATATAAGTCATATCCATCACTATGTACAGTAGATGTAATATCCATCATATTGATTTCATGATCAAATGGACGTCATCTTTATCATATAGATGTCATCTCCATCATATAGATATAATTTCCATCATATACAATGCTCAGTATAAATGAGTACACCCCAACAGGTTTGTCAGAAAACTTTTAGTTTTCTTTCAGAATCAAAATTTTCCATGTCAAACCATACTGCAAAATACTCCCACAAATGTGGGGGCTTGATTGCAAACAAGATGTGTTATGTTGCACACCCAGAAAAGTAGTCTTCTTAACAGATTTAATCTAAACCATGTTGCAAAAAGGAGTGCACCCAAATGAAAGTCTTAGAAACAAAGCTAAAGTTTAGACTACAAAATTGTTCATTTATTCATTAATCACGTGTCCAGCAGAGAGGTGAGCATAAAAGGGCTTTACTTTACAAAAAAAAAAAAACACTTCCCATTTCAAGCTGTCAGCAATGGCACCACATGGAAGAGAAATGTCAAATTCTGGGAAATAAAATAATTTTTTTACATAAGAAAGGTGAAGGCTACAAGAAGATCAGCAAAGCTTTACTTATCAGCCAGAATATTATTAGCAAAAGTGATAAAAATTTTTTTAACAAAGATAGAACCGTAACTATTTCACCAAGACGTCCAGGCCGACTACAGAAGTTAACACCTAAACATGAGCATCTTCTGAAAAATTAAGAAAATCGACAAGTAAATTCAATGCAGTTAGCGTAAGAAGTAGAAAGCCAAATCGGGTTGAATGTTTCCAGTGACACAATGCAATGGATACTGCAGAGCAATGGCATGCATGGCTGTCGTCCACAAAGGAAGCCTCTCCTTAAGCACAAACAAAAAAGACCACCTACAATTCGCCAGGGCTTATGCTGAAAAATATGAAGACTTCTGGGACTCTATACTTTGGAGTGATGAGACCAAGATAAGTGATTTTGGAACTGTTGGCTCCAAAAGTGTATGGTGTCACAAGGGTCAGGAGTACAAAGAAAAATCATGGTGCCTACAGTGAAACATGATGGTGGCCGGATCCTTATGTGGGGCCGCAAGAGTTCTGCTGGTGTTGCGGAACTACATTTCATTGAGGGTATCATGAATTCTCAGCTCTACTGCTGTATAGAGAAGACGCCCCCATCATTCTGTGCCCTAGGTAGAAGTGCAGTTTTTCCAACTTGACAATGATACAAATCACACATCTAAGGTCAAGCTGCATTTCTGAAGAAGAACAGTGAGAAAGAGATTCAGTGGCCAAGTGTCTCCTGATTTGAACCTAACCGAACATCTATGGGGAATTCTGAAGAGACCCGTTGTCATCACTCTCCATCCAGCATCCAGGCTCTAAAAAAAAAAAATTATTGAAAAATGGAAAAAAGATATATGTTGCAATATGTCACCAACTTGTTCATTTCATGCCTAGAAATCTTGACACTCTCTTTAAAAATCATGGAGGTCATTAAAAATCCTAGATGTAGCAGTGTTTGATGTGAGGTTTATTTATTTTTGCATCAACTATTTTGAGTAAAACTGAAGATTTTGTAGTGAAAGCTATATTATTAACCTTACTTTCATTTTATTCTATGAAAGTCAGTCTTGTAAAAAAAAAATTTTCTTTTCACTGAGATATTGATTTGAATTGTACTCATTTATGCTGAGCACTGCAGATCTCATCCCCATCATATGGACATCATCTCATTTAAATGTCATCTCCATCATAAACTATAGACATCATCTCCATTGTAACGTTATCTTCATATAAAAGTCATCTCTGTCGTATATAGACACCATCTCCATCATCTAAACGTCATCTCCATCATACATAGACACCATCTCCATCATATAGAAGTCATCTCCATCATATATAGACACCATCTCCATCATATAGAAGTCATCTCCATCATATAGTAGTAATCTCCATCATATATAGACACCATCTCCATCATATAGTAGTAATCTCCATCATATATAGACACCATCTTCATCATATAGTAGTAATCTCCATCATATATAGACACCATCTTCATCATATAGTAGTAATCTCCATCATATATAGACACCATCTCCATCATATAGAAGTCATCTCCATCATATATAGACAGCATCTCCATCATATAGAAGTCATCTCCATCATATAGAAGTCATCTCCATCATATATAGACACCATCTCCATCATATAGAAGCCATCTCCATCATATAGAAGTCATCTCCATCATATATAGACACCATCTCCATCATATAGAAGTCATCTCCATCATATATAGACAGCATCTCCATCATATAGAAGTCATCTCCATCATATAGAAGTCATCTCCATCATATATAGACACCATCTCCATCATATAGAAGCCATCTCCATCATATAGAAGTCATCTCCATCATATATAGACACCATCTCCATCATATAGAAGTCATCTCCATCATATAGAAGTCATCTCCTTCATATAGACATAATCTCCATCTTATAGAAGTCATCTCCTTCATATAGAGACATCATCTCCATCATATAGACATCATCTCCATCATATATAGACACCGTCTCCATCATATAGAAGTCATCTCCGTCATATACAAACACCATCTCCATCATCTAGAAGTCATCTCCATCATATATAGACACAATCGCCATCATATAGAAATCATCTCCATCATATATACTGTAGACACCATCTCCATCATATAGAAGTCATCTCCATCATATATAGACACCATCTCTATCATATAGAAGTCATCTCCATCATATATAGACACCATCTCTATCATATAGAAGTCATCTCCATCATATATACTGTAGACACCATCTCCATCATACAGAAGTCATCTCCATCATATATAGACACTATCTCCATCATATAGAAGTAATCTCCTTCATATAGAGACACCATCTCTATCATATAGAAGTCATCTCCATCATATATAGACACCATCTCTATCATATAGAAGTCATCTCCATCATATATACTGTAGACACCATCTCCATCATACAGAAGTCATCTCCATCGTATATAGACACCATCTCTATCATATAGAAGTCATCTCCATCATATACAAACACCGTCTCCATCTTATAGAAGTCATCTCCCTTGTATATAGACACCATCTCCATCATATAAAGTCATCTCCATCATATACAAACACCGTCTCCATCATATAGAAGTCATCTCCATCATATATAGACACTATCTCCATCATATAGAAGTCATCTCCTTCATATAGAGACACCATCTCCATCATATAGAAGTCATCTCCATCATATATAGACACTATCTCCATCATATAGAAGTCATCTCCGTCATATACAAACACCATCTCCATCATATAGAAGTCATCTCCGTTGTATAAAGACACCATCTCCATCATATAGAAGTCATCTCCGTGGTCGCCTTTAAATCCATTGTTATCACATTTCTTTACTTCTGATTTAATATGAGTCACTTAAATTGTTTTGGGGTAATCATCTATTAAGTCCAATAATATTTTCTCAATAACATTACCAAGATAGATCTAGAATCGCGGGCGCGGTCAGTGTCATCGGCAGGGCTGTTATAAGGTTTCCTAAAGCATTCGCAGATTTTTCAGCCTGTAAACTTTACAATCATTCATCACATCAACTTCTCATAGGAACCTTGCAGGATTTTGGATCGTCTGCTTACCGAGTCCCTTCCATCTTTTTTCACCATTGCTGCACAATTACGGTAGTTTGATCTGTTGTACCAGCATCCACCAGAATATGGTAGATCGACACTGATCTTTGACCTTCAGACTGGAGTGCTATGTTTTAAGTCTCATAAATCCCCCTCTGTGATCATGGGTGTAAAACTGTACCAGGCATTGCTCACTACCACATTTCCATCCAGAAAATGTGTCAAGTCCTCCCGAGTTGCTATGAACATGAATGAATTCCACTCTGGAACTACCGTCTTGTGCCAACATTGCATTGCTCCGGATATATTTAGCAGTCTAATTAGAAGTGCAGCTACAGGGAGAAAATGGAGTTATATTCTCCCTGCAGCTGCTTCTTCCAGCCATCAGGGCGGTGCTGGGGGCAGTGAACAGTCAGCGCTCACTATACAGTGAGCTCACTTTTATCACTCCCCCTACTCCTTGACTGTCAGCCTGCACTGTACACACACACTGCTGAATAGGCTGTCAGTCAAGGTGCAGGGGGAGTGATTACAGCCAGGAGTGGACATATCATTGGTGCAATCTGTGTAACCACACAGGGGCCCAAGAGGTAAGGGGGCCCATTTCCACTTACAAAGCAGGTGGAATTATGCGTTTTGATGAGCTATTGGGGTGCAAAGGGCCCATATACCGTTCTTGCACATGGGCCCTCTCCTGTCCGTGTTCACCAGTGATTTCAGCACATTCACTCTATACTGTTCACACCCTGATGACTGGAAGCAAGCGGCTGCAGGGAGAATATAACGCCATTTTCTCCCTTTAGCTGCACTTCCAACTAGAAATTCTCATATGTTTAAATCATTATTTACCTGCAGATTATATCACTATGTTTTTTTGTTTTTTTTTTTGCTATTCCCATGATAACCTGTGCCAAGCAGCAGTTTGTCTTCGCCCCGGCCATTCGTCAATACTGCACAGTTAAAAATCTGTTCTGTTCAGAGGGACGGTAATAAATGTGCACAAACAATGATTGCGCGTGCTTGGCTTTTCAGCTATTTTTATGAGTGCACCTGTGCAGCATTCTGTCAGCGGCACAGTAAACAAGACTGTCAGGCGTATTTATCCAGCAGGAGCAGCGCTCGGTTCCAAGCGGGTCCGTTGAGCCACTTAGGCTGCAGTCTCTGCAGGATTTCCCTATTTGTGTTGGCAGGCGCGCCCAAGCCTGTTTGCTGTGGATGTGTAAGGACTATTGATGATCTGATATAGGAAACCCTGGCACACAGCGGGATTGATGAGCTGATATAGGAAGCAGCAAGGACAATGCGTTCAGTGCCAATGTCAGCTGGCTTCCAGCCCATTCCTTTACATCACAGGTATTTCATCACAGGGGAAATTCAAGAATAAAAACGCTAAGAAAAAAAACAAACTACATTTTACAATGCCAGATGGTAATTGGAATTTACATCAGTTTCATGATCTCATTACTATGCCCTCTTCATTTAAACCAATTGTTTAAATCAGTATTTTATATTAATTCAATTTTATAGAAATTTTGAGGAGATCTATTAAAAACAAACAAAAAAAAAACCAAATCTTGCAATTTTCACTCTGGCCACTAGGCTTAATATGAGACTCATACTTCCTGTTCTGTAGAAAAGACTTTTCAGCAGGCTCATTATCATCACAGGCAGCATTACAATGGCAGGGAACCTCTCTATACAAAAACTTGTAACACTGGATGGACCATTCCCAATAGGTGAAGTCATAGCTGACCCGGCTCCCCTTCCCCTTCCACAATCACTGTTCACCGAATTCCTTAGGTGAAGCTTCCACAATGAGGGTCTGTTTTATTCCTTTACTCATAATACCCATGCGAAGAACAAGTTGGAGTCTAATGGTCCAATGGCCAGCATGGAAATGGTATTTTTTTTAACATAGAAAAATTACATTTAACATAAAAAATAAAAAAAAAACAGATTTAGAAATAGATAAGGGACTGGAGAGGGCGAGTATCAATATTTTTTTATTTTATGTCATTCTCAGCCTTTTATTCAACTGGATGACTCCTGAAATCGCTGATCATTATATGAATATAATCAAGGCATAAAACCCACGGTTTTGTTCAGTTGTAATCAAAGATAGATTGAGAGAAAGTTAAAGGCGCGACGTTGAGATAATGCTCTAAACATACCGGCATCCTCTGCCTTCCATATACCATTTCTAAGACTGGTGTTATTCTACAGCTGTTCCCTAGCTATCCCAGCTCCATTGTTGGGCTCTTCGCCGTCCTCCTGGCAGGGGCTGGATCTCTCTGCACCTGTGCACATTGGCTTACATTAGTTATATGGCGAGCCCCTATGATATCACTCCTCATGGCCAGCTCAGTGGAACGCTGCCTTAGGCAGGCTTCACACTGGTGCATTGCATCAGATGCGATATGCTAATGACCCTCGGCTCCTGCTCGCAGCAAGCAGGAGCCGAGTGTCATGCGTCTGTGCTCCGATTCTCTCGCACAGGGAGGATCGGAGCACAGCTGTGGAGGAGGCGGAGAAATGAATTTCTCCATCTCCTCCATTGCTGGGGTCCGCTTATAACGCACATCACTCTGATGATATCCAAGTGATGTGCGCTGTCTCACTCGCACCCATAGGCTTATATGGGTGCGAGTGATCCGAGAGTTTTCCTCGGTCCGAGACTCGGACCGAGGAAAACGGCCGACAAAAAGTCGGCTGGTGGGAGCTGCCCCATAGCTTAACATTGGTCCGAGTGCAATGCGATTTTTTATCGCATTGCACTCGGCCGTTTAAAACGCCAGTGTGATGCCGGCCTCAGTAATGAAGCGGTTTGGTGTTCACACCAGTACAACATGGCTCAGCTACATCTCTTCTATTGAAGCGCCTGCTGACAAAGTCAGCCCTGCTATAGCCATGAGACTCTGCTAGATTACATGTTTGCCTCCTGTCCTATCTAGCTCTGATGTACTGATCAACTCTGCAGTCTCACAACAAAACCCAGTTCTGCTACATCGCTGGGCTCTGCTAACCCAGTTCTGCTATAGCCATTAGATTCTGCTAGATTGCATGTTTGCCTCCTGACCTATCTAGCTCTGCTGTACTGATCAACTCTGCAGCCTCATAATATAACCCAGTTCTGCTATATCGCTGGGCTCTGCTAACCCAGTTCTGCTATATCGCTGGGCTCTGCTAACCCAGTTCTGCTACAGCCATTAGACTCTGCTAGATTACATGTTTGCCTCCTGACCTATCTAGCTCTGCTGTACTGATCAACTCTGCAGCCTCATAATATAACCCAGTTCTGCTATATCGCTGGGCTCTGCTAACCCAGTTCTGCTATATCGCTGGGCTCTGCTAACCCAGTTCTGCTATGTCACCACCGGCAAGTCACCAGGCACATCCAGCTCTGCTATTCTGCTGCTTTTCTACTCCTCCGAGTCTCTGACTTCCTTGTGGTCCACTTCAGTCTCCTTAGATCCTTCTTCCACTTTGTTCCTCCAGATGCCATCCATCCTCCTTCATTGCATGAAATGGACGTGTTGCTCATTTTGACCAAAGGCTTCGAGTATCAAGTGAGGCATAACAATAGCCCAATATTACAGGTCACTGAAAAGATCTGGAATCTCTCAAAAAATGGATCCCAAGTACATGTAAAAAAGATGAGGCAGGCCTTGCAGTTCTGTAAGAAATGGGCAGCCATGATTATGCAATCATGTAGTTATGGGGATCCCGGGGGAGAATATAATGGCACGGAGTCTCCGGCTGCTCCTCACCACACAGACATCTTATTATAATAATAGTAATATAGAGAGGGAGCACTTCTGATCTGAGAAAGACATAAGTCGTACTTAACCCTTTCCACAATGGCTGTATTTCCCGCCTACATTATGTAGAAATCAACAGGATCAGTGCAGATTCCTGAGCGGAGACAGCAGGCGGCCTTGCACATTGCTGCTGAGATGCTAAATGGAACAAAATGAAATGACAGATGTACAAAGAAAGCGACGTTTGTTCTCGCACACGTGTGATAGGTTTTATCCATAAACCTGGACCACATGGTTCAGAAAATGGGAACATTAACAATATCTGCCGCTGGTGGGCGTTGATAAGTCATATAATGGGTAGATCAGTGTGTGTGCGAAATGCAGGGGTTATAAATGTAATTTAATGTATTTTACCATTGAAATTATATATTAAAGCGTCAGAGAACCTGAACATTATAATAATCCCGACAAAGCCAAAGACTGCAACAGGGGTCCTGCCGCATGCTAATTGTGACCATGTCAGGCTAGCTGTCGGTAGGTTAGGATTTTATTTCTGCCTGTGTAAATACAGGTCTGATGTAGCCTTACCCTCAACAAAGCAATATAAATACAACCTGATATATAGAAAGTAATGATGAGAAAAACATCACCTGGAAAACTAAATGTACAGAAAGTCTTCAGTGATGATGATACACATGAACGACAGTAGCAGGAGATGAGTCTGTTAAACCTTTGTGGTTTCCATATTTATGTAAATAAAAATAAAATATTAATAATTAATAATAGTTCTAGTGTTGAGCTTCGTAATTATTTATGTATTATTCTCTTAAATAAACTAAGTTATGGTCACAGATTTTTCATCTGTATTTGGAGGCCAAAAACCTGCAACGTTTGACAGTAGCAGCAACGAAATCCAGATGAAAAATGTTAATAAATGTCATCTACTCAATGTGGAAATAACTCCACCATAAAATTTTGATATTTTTTTTTAATTGTGGGAACTAACAGACAAGTAGTTGGTAACTACCTGACTGTTCTTCCCAGCGCAAATTTCTGCAGGCACAAGTTGTCATTGACCGCTCCTGCCGGCGATTCAGCAGCTTCCACTGATGTCACATCGACAGAGCAGCAACTTCTCTTCTGCTCTGCCCTGTTGATGGGGTGTGACTGTCAATATCATGGTCATTGACAGACAACCCCCCGGGTGCATAACTGCTGGAAGCCAGCTGTCAATTAGCAGTGATGTCCCATCGACAGATCAGCCCGGAAGGTGGAAAGCTGCTGTGTTGATGAGAAGCAGCTGAATTGCCGGCAGGAGCGGTCAGTGACCGCTCTTCTTCTGCCAGATAAAACAGGCAGGTAGTTGCTAAGTAGTTAGCAATTGCCTGCCCGTTATTTTTTTGGCTTATAGTGAAAAAATAATTTAGTTCTGGACAACCCTTATAAATCTGCAGCAAGTCAATTGCTTTTAGTAGGTGTTCACAGCAGATGACAAAGATTGCAATGCTTCAGATGAAATACCCAACTGGCACCACATTAAAGGGAACCTGTCACCAGAAAAAACGCGATTAACCTGCTGGTATGAGGTTAATCTGCTGGTTAATAGAGTTATCATGCTGTCCAGCGCCTGCACTTACCCTAATACTGCGGGGAGAAAATGAACTTCATACTCCCTGGCAGCAGTCCAGTTTCAGTCATGGGGCGGCACCGGCGCAGGTTCAGTAACCGCGGCTGTAACCGCAGCCCCAGCCCTGACTGACACTGGACCAGTATTCTCAGAGCGGTGACTGAACCAACAGCGGTGCCGTCTCCCATGACTTAAACTGGAAAGCTGCAGGGGAGCATAAAGTTTATTTTCTCCCCGCAGCGTTCAGCTACGTGCAGGCAGAAAGCAGGTTACTAAAGCTACTGACCTGCACCTTAACTGCATATCTAAATTAATAGTGTTTTTTCGAGTGATGGGTTCCTTTTAATTCTTTATTGGGCTGCGGGAAAAATCTGAGCACAGCGCTCGGCAGCTCCATAGAGAATGAATGGAGTGACTGTCGGGCATGCATACTGCCACTTAATTCTAGAGGGGATGACAGTTCCCCATTCTGCCGATCTGTGTGGCTACCACTGGTTGAACCCCTAGCAATCTATAAATGATCACCTACCCTGTGGAATGGTGATAGCTTATATGCCGCTGTTAATATGTCCTTCAATCTACTTGTGTCAAGTTTCTAGGTGCTATACTGCATTCCTAGGTGAGTTATCACCCAACCTTCCTGGCTTCCTCGTCGCAAATCTACCAAATTCACCCCTCTGAATAATTCTGTATTAATTAGGCAGATTTGCATTTAAGAATTAATGATGAATTGATTGTCACCCATCTTTACTGAAAGGCAATGCATTTCAGAGCTGATGAGAATTTGTATCTTTTTGTTGGCTACTTTATAGCTGGATGCAGTGATGTAGTGAAGTAATAATGTCCAAAATTCTCAGCCCTTTATAGTAGGAATGTTATCCATCCTGGGCCCCTTCCAATAATAGAGTCCAACATCCTGGACCCATTCCTGGTATAATGTTCCCCATCCTGACCCCTTTCCTGCTATAATATACCCCATCCTGGACCCCTTCCTGCTTTAATGTGCCCACCCTTACCCCTTCCTGTAGTATATCCCACATCCAAGGCCCCTTCCTGGTATAATGTACCCCATCTTGGGCCTCTTCCAGTAATATTATCCTCCATCCTGATGTAATGTCCCCACCCTGATCCCTTCCAGTAGTATATCCCATATCTTGGGCCCCTTCCTGGTATTATGTCCCAGCTCCTGGCACATCCTATAATAATGCTCCCCGTTCTGCCACTGTTCTCTAACAGATATAAAAACAAAAACCGATTCATCACTTCTTCCCCCGCTTCCACAACATGCAGCTTCCTCCTCTATAGCTGGTGCAGAGGCCGGCAGTTGACTTTGGCGTTCCTGTGGGTGTCACATGGCGTCAGTGTATGCGCTGCCTGTGAATGGCACACTGCTGCCAGTTGTCGGCCTCTGACCGTGTATTGCTGTGCAGGGACCCTGAGGCTCTCTGCACCATAACATATTTCAGCTAAATGTGCGGCAGACCCGATTGCGGTCCCACCTTCTGACCGAGATCTTTACGCCCCTGGTTGGATGCTCTATAACACTTGGTCTGGTTGGATGCTGTGTAACACTTGGTCTGGTTGGATGCTCTATAACACTTGGTCTGGTTGGATGCTCTATAACACTTGGTCTGGTTGGATGCTCTATAACACTTGGTCTGGTTGGATGCTCTATAACACTTGGTCTGGTTGGATGCTCTATAACACTTGGTCTGGTTGGATGCTCTATAACACTTGGTCTGGTTGGATGCTCTATAACACTTGGTCTGGTTGGATGCTCTATAACACATGGTCTGGTTGGATGCTCTATAACACTTGGTCTGGTTGGATGCTTTATAACACTTGGTCTGGTTGGATGCTCTATAACACTTGATCTGGTTGGATGCTCTGTAACACTTGGTCTGGTTGGATGCTCTGTAACACTTGGTCTGGTTGGATGCTCTATAACACTTGGTCTGGTTGGATGCTCTATAACACTTGGTCTGGTTGGATGCTCTGTAACACTTGGTCTGGTTGGATGCTCTATAACACTTGGTCTGGTTGGATGCTCTATAACACTTGGTCTGGTTGGATGCTCTATAACACTTAGTCTGGTTGGATGCTCTATAACACTTGGTCTGGTTGGATGCTCTGTAACACTTGGTCTGGTTGGATGCTCTATAACACTTGGTCTGGTTGGATGCTTTATAACACTTGGTCTGGTTGGATGCTCTATAACACATGGTCTGGTTGGATGCTCTATAACACTTGGTCTGGTTGGATGCTCTATAACACTTGGTCTGGTTGGATGCTTTATAACACTTGGTCTGGTTGGATGCTCTATAACACTTGGTCTGGTTGGATGCTCTATAACACTTGGTCTGGTTGGATGCTCTATAACACATGGTCTGGTTGGATGCTCTATATAACACTTGGTCTGGTTGGATGCTTTATAACACTTGGTCTGGTTGGATGCTCTATAACACATGGTCTGGTTGGATGCTCTATAACACTTGGTCTGGTTGGATGCTCTATAACACTTGGTCTGGTTGGATGCTCTAAAACACTTGGTCTGGTTGGATGCTCTATAACACTTGGTCTGGTTGGATGCTCTATAACACTTGGTCTGGTTGGATGCTCTGTAACACTTGGTCATCACTTCAGGAACATGTTCATTTTACTGACAATGGATATGGAAATTATTTACATTCATCGGTATTTCTCTCACTCAAGTAAGAACCTGCAGTTGTATCATCTTAATCCTAAAGGAGACACCACTAAGACTATAAAAGTACAGTGCATTACTGTAGTTGGGGCTCACAATTCTAGCTGGAGTCTGAGAGCCTCGAGCCGAGAAACCGAGAAATCCCGCAGAAAGCTAGTGCTTGACTTTCTCTGTTCGCAGTCCCGTCCTGCTCCATTACCCTCATCATCATATCACTCCAGTGAGCATGACATTGAGACGTAGCTTACTCAGCCAATTAAGTACTAATAAGGCTGTAAAATGAAATATCCATCTATCAAATTCAGCCGGGCACAGAGCTGTTGGAGCACTCATTTGCTAAAGACATTAACATTATATAGTGTTGATATTTATTGCATTTGTTCAGGGTAAAGTCCATGTGCAATATTTGTATTCCATGCCCTTGTTCATACTTGGCAATAGTGCCAATAACCTATTGCTCTCACGTTTTTATGGCCTATTTGTTGCTAAATGAGAACCTATTGCTTAAAACAATTAAATGTTAAAAGTTATGTACACCTTTAATGTCATTTATTTTACTTAATGGGAATTTGTCAGCGCCCTCCACCTCCTCCCCACCCAACCCCAAACTGCTCATGTGGGCATTTAGGTGTTTGAAACATAAGACAATCTATAGCTTTACTTTCCTACACTGCTGCCATCTTTGTTGTTTGTCTGCAGCGCTGAATAAGTCTATTGCTCTGCCTGCCTGAGCTCACTGATTGGCTGCAGTGCTGTCGACGTGAAGTCAGAGACAACATCAGAGACCGGTAGCAGAGAGCTGGCACTGGACCTAGGGAATAATCAGTGTTTTTTTTTTATATATAACTATTGCAACTTATAGCACAAAGTTTTCTGAAAGGGAACAACCCCTTTAAGCAGCTCTCGCTTCCTCCAGATATATGTGTTTTGTCCGAAGGTGGAGAGAGTGAAGCCAGCGCTGCTCCGTCTCAGGGATTGCATGACGTAACAATGTTATGTGATCCCCGCGAGAGCCAGTGCTGACACCCCTGGAATGGCGCCAACACCGGAGGTGAGTAAACTGTAAGTATTATTTTACTGAGGGCAACATAGGGATTGAGAAAGGGGTATTCCAAGTAGTGGACAACCCCTGTAACACGTGAACTATACTGCCAAAAGAGTATCACTACAAGCTACTGCTCGACCCCAAAAAATAAGCCCTCATACAGCTCTGTGAACTGAAAAATAAAAAAGTTATGTCTCTCCAATGTGGCATCATGAAAGCATTTTTTTTGTGTTTTTATAGTGAAAAAGGAATAAAACTTAAAAAAAAAACTACAAATTTGGTATTGCCATACTGACCCGCAACATAAGGGTAATGCATTAGTTATGCTACACGGTGAATGCTGCAAAATTTTTAGAACAACAAATTCCCAAATTGCATCTTTTTTTTACTCCCCCAAGACAGAGTGTAATAAACACATTTTTGCACCCCAAAATGATGCCCTTGAAAAATAAAACATGCCACATAAAAACAATAAAACAAGCCACTATTGGGCTACATTGGCGGAAAAATAAAAATGCCTTTCAGAAAATGATAGCTTAAAAAAAACCCTGGTCCTTGTGGAGTTATGGACGGCATGGTATGCGGATAGGTATTTTCCTATAAACCCAAATGGCACAAAGAAATCTTTTGTTACTTAGGTAAATGGAGAAAACAAATAATACAGTAGCTTATAGTTGCGACTCCGCTGTATTCATGAGGGGAGCGCTCCCCACCTCTCCATGTCATCCCCCCATGTCAGCAGTGATTGATGGGCTGCGTGTATATATGGAAATGCTCAGCACTCAGGTACGACTGAGCGGAGAAGATGGAAGTCGTGGTGCTTTTCCCATAACGCTGTGTGACAGACCCCACTGACTCATACTAGGGTCCATCAGTGTTCATTAGAGGTTTTCTGCATTTTGACAGCAAGGATACCGCTGAATGCCGCACTGCTCAAGCCGTCAAAGTGATAGGAGCTCTGATACAATAGAGTGTATGGGGGAAAAAAAGATTAAAAAATCTTCTTTCACTATAGAAAAAGACATGGGGACTGAATCATCAAGGTATTTGTTATCCATAATTCTGCAATAAATCACCATGAAATGTGACACTGTGACGAATCCACTACTCACTGCATCCTGGACGTTATGAGTGACAGCTCTGCTGCCCTATAGAATCAGGGGTGTGCTAAGCTGTCAGAGTGACAAGTCCAGCCGCCAATCAGGGCTGGGGTGTGCTGTTTTTTTTTTTTCAGTTGTCTCCCATTCTGGGTGATTACTAGGGTATTTAGCTGGCTGTCAGGGTCTGATTATTGCCAGTCATAGCTGTAGCTTGGTGGTGTATGTGCCTTGTTTCCCAGTGCTCTGTTTCTAATCTTTTCCTGCCCGATCTTGAATTTAGCTTTTGACCATCCGTTTTCCTAGCCCCTTTGTCTTGATCTGTTACCTTCCTGGACTTCTGACCTGACTAAACCTTTTCATTACCCTTCGGTTTATGATGAGCTCTCTTGGTATCTGACCTCGGACCTCTTGACTATCCTGTCTCACGGCTTGTCCGTGAGTAGTGACTTAGTGTCACAAACAAGCTATGTAAAAATATTGTGACTTTTAGCATTTTCGTGCCACTTTTGGCCATCCATGCCAACTCTTATAAAAGAGGGCAGAACTGGGCCAGAATCACATGCGTCTGATTAACTAATGATAATCCCTGCCACTAAAATCTGGTAAATTACACTAGAAATATACTCCAAGCCTGGATTATCATTTCTGGCAGTGGCGCATGGCAGTTGAAAGATGCGGCAAATTCATTAGTCATTGCTGCAAGAGATAAAAAGGAGACAAGATGCAATAAACCCAATATGAGGGGGATATAGGTAAATTGGTGGGGGATGCACAAGTCCAGGCACAATCCTGGTAAAGGCTTGTAGACTTCTGGTCTGTCAGCTGTTGCTTCTGAGCGATGATGGACAAACAACACCGCAGAATGAACAATATAGAATAAAATGCAGGGCACGGGCACTGCAGATAACGAGCGTCCAAAAAAGAGAGGATGGAGAAGGTTCCTTTATTTATAAGACATTCAGACATTCAATACCAAATCGATATCTTCATCAGGCCAAAATATCTATTCTCTGGCTGGCATTATTAGCAGCGCTCACGTCCTACATTTTCCTCTGTATTGTTGTAATCGTATTATGCGATTCTCGCCTATTAATGAATTAGGTGCATCTTCCTGCATTGCACAGTTCATCAAGACTGGTGTACATAATGGTGGTACTGATGAATAGGACCCCTGGACCACACCTCCAAATATATTCTGAAATATTATATGGTATATTGCATGGTCTGTCCCCTTTTTTTTTCTAGGTACCAGCACTACTCCCATTTGGACCAAATTTTTTAAAATTTGCAGGGTTCTGCCTATTGTATTATCTTTTTTTTTGTCTTCAACGTGACCTTTTTAGTTCTTAGACTTGGTGTTGGTTGTGTGTTTGTGGGGTGGCGTGGCCCAGAGCTATGGGGGCATAGCCTGGTAGTATAGGTGCTGTGGGGCACCTAGGTTGTTGCGTCAGTGGTGGTCGACACACAACGCCATTCAAGAGCGAACATATTATTGGTGCAATAGGGGCGTAAGAGGTTAGGGGGCATTTTGAACTCCAAAACAGGTGAAATTGTTCATTATGATGTGATATTGGACTATAAAGTGCGCATACATTGTTCTTGCCCTTTTCTGCCGTGTCCTCCAGTGGCGCTATGCTTAAGAGGTTAGGGGCCTACTCAGAGGTTCACGGTGTCAGTGGGCTCGTACATTCTGATCAAAATGTTAACTAAAAACTTTATGATCAGTTTTGAACATTTTGCTTAGCCGCATTAGATCAATGTACAATTTTTGGATACACCCCCCTTTTTTTTCGAGGTATAGTAACTAACAAGTTATTAAATCATCACCATTTGTGGCATATGTACGTCTATAAATCACACTTGCCAGATTTTTGGAAACATGCCGAAGATTATTTTTGTCATCTTGAATATCAAGAGAGAGAATAAATTAGCATAAACTCCACCTGGTGTATCTCGTGTCCTATACATCTTCTGCGCCTTAAGAATTAACCGTTTCCCGTGGTATCACAGATTTCAGGAGTAATATGGCGCCTTGTCAGTGTCAGTATTAATTGTGACATAGCAATGCCACCCCGCTGGAGATTTATGCCGCATATCTTCTGCATGCCAGACAGACAATTGATTCCCTTTCCACCTCCGCAAAGTCACCAATGTTACATGCTAAACGCACAAGAAAGAAAATATGTTCTATTAGCCTTGTACCTGTCAGAGGAAGCTAGAGAGACAGAGGGACAGATGATTTAGTGCTTTCCTACCAGCCTGCTAACATAATTATGCTCAATGGAACATCCAGCGATGGCGCACATTAATATGCCACAGTAACTAGCTGTCTTGGCATCATGAAAAGACCAATGTTTACTGGCATCAGTTCCAACAAATTATTAGCTCAATAAGGCCAGGACCCCTCGTTTTAGGATCGTGCCGCTGCATACAGTGGTGCTACTTATACATAGAAATCTCACGCTGCTGAATCCGAGACCTCAATCAGCCATCCAACGCCAACAAGGCATTAATCTCTGAATAGGGAGACATTTTATCACATAAAATGAGTGTTTTGTATGAGAGTCATCCATAACGTTTCTCACAATTCTGAATACTTGAAGGGCAAGTCTTAAGAAAACAACCCTTTTTACAGCAGATTTCGGGGACCTACTGTACCTCTATGACATCTTAAGGAAACAACCCTTTAATTACTGTAAATGATGTGTATTCCAATAATTGACCTTGTCACAGCTACTTTACTAACACCAGATGAACACATCAGATGAGCAACAAGGGAAATTATGAGACACTCCATAATGCAGAATCATTAGGCAATATAGATGTCATGCACCTGTTCCTGGTCTTGTAGGACCTCTGCTACCTGCTCTGGGTCTTCCAGGACCTCTGCTACTTGCCCACCTGCAGCTTCCGGGACGTTGCTTGTCTGCCTGCGACTTCCTTCCAGGACCTCTGCTACTGTCTGCAGTCTCAAGGACTTCTTGTACCTGTTCCCAGTCTTCCAGAACCTCTGCTACCTGTTTCCAGCCTCCTGTCCATCTCTGTCCAGGACGTCACCTCTCTGCCTGCGGCTTTCAAGACCTCTGAAACGGGTGCAAAACAGAGGGAATATGGATGACACATGAGAGCTTGGTTCTCAAGCATGTGTGTATGTAGCTATAGAAGAATAAACATATGGTCAATCGACCTGATGAAGCAACTGCTTGGTGCTGAAATGTAAAAAAACCCTAACATTCTATTCAGATGTCATGTATGGTGATATCACCCATTGCACCCATAAATTATATTCTACCACTGAATTCTACCTTGGCAAAGCCAAAAAAAATTGATAGAGCAAATCACAGTCACAACCACTTGATAGATTCAGGACACGTCACAACTACTTCAGTAAAAATCATCTTTGTTCAATCTCGTAAGTTTGGAGATCATGGCTGTCATTCTGTGCAATTCTAATGAGTCTCAATGGGTCTTAAAACCCTTTTAGGCTATAATATTTCACCTCTATTTTTCTTATCTCTCCACTGGCATTTTGTTCTTTATAAATATATTTTAGTGGCTAAGTCATGTAAAGTTGTGAAGCTCAATACATTTTAATGCTTAAGCTTAAACGTTAGATGGCTGTTGGCTGAATGATGCTTCGGCCGATCATTCAGTCAACAACCATTTTATTTCAGCTGACCCTCCCATACACAGGAGCGCTCATCCAGCCGATCACTTCTTTGTACACCATGAGAAAGCCAATGGCTGCCACGAGGGCTGACCCTTATCTCTGGTAGAACAGTGCGATTCAGAGTCCGAAATACGACATGTGCTATAGATATTTTTTGTTAGGCCATCAGTCGTCCGGATGCCCCATATATATTAGGCTGTCGGCCGAATGTCACAGTGTGACGGTCTTCGGTAAGAAGGAGGGGCGTCAAACTTAAAAGGTAGAGAGGCTCGAGTCTCCAACCTTACTATGCTCCTGTTAATGTCCTAAGTAATGATGAGCGAATATACTCGTTACTTGAGATTTCTCGAGCATGCTCGGGGGTCCTCCGAGTATTTTTTAGTGCTCGGAGATTTAGTTTTCATCGCCTCAGCTGAATGATTTACAGCTATTAGCCAGGCTAAGTACATGTGGGGGTAGCCTGGTAGCTAGGGAATCCCCACATGTAATCAAGCAGGCTAGTAGCTGTAAATCATCCAGCTGCGGCGAAGAAAACTAAATCTCTGAGCACTAAAAAATACTCGGAGGACACCCAAGCGTGCTGGGGAAATCTCAAGTAACGAGTATATTCGCTCATCACTAGTCCTAAGCTGTCCTCTCCCTCAGGAGGCCTGGCGCAGATATGTTAGTGAAAATACACAAAAAAACAAACGGGGATAGCAAAAGAAACTTACATGCAAAAACACTCACCAAGGGTAGAGAGGAACAAAGGGAAGGATAGGAATGTACAAACCAAATGGGAATAGTTTAATGGAGAAAGCATACACCCAAAACCAGCAGCAACTACAAACTTCAACTTCAGCATACCAACTCCAGCAAGCCAGGAAGCAAAACTTTCAGAGACAGGGATGAGAAGGTCTGGCCAGGTTGTTATAGAGAGAGAAATGAGCAGGTCAGGAGCAGCTGTAAGATGGAGCTGCATGTATCCAACCAGAATACAAAGAGTCTCCATATTGGTGGGTTTTGCCTATAATTAAGAGGCAGGTCCGTGGCTGCTTCTCTCCACCCCACTATCTTAGACTGACAGGTGTCTTCCTATGTGTATGTTTAAAAAGAGACCTGTCAGTCTGGGGGAGCAGGACAAGGAGAAGTCATTGGTATCTGCTTCGGAATAGTCATTTGAGACGCATTGTTCCTGGCTGGCTTTTCAAAGTGTATTTTCTCTGAAAAACTGTGGCAAAAGATATGTGGCGGCAATAACGCTGCCAGTGCCTGATTCATGCTGCCCATGGCTAGGGCAGAAAGAATCTTCTCTACAGGCTCCTTTTACCATCCCAGCAGTTGGGCAGCCAGGTGCCCACACACAATTTCTGCGCATGACTTTCTCACTAAGTTTGCTTCCTCTATAGATAAACAGTATAAAGCATATAGAAAGCCTGGTGAATAGAAAGCATTATTAAATGGGTTGTAAGAGAGGAACAGAACCTAGAATAATGTAAGTAGAAAGTCTGGGGTATAAACACATCACTGTATAGTTTGTGAAATCATCTTCTGTAGCCTTCTACCTTCTATATTATATCGACTCCTGCTAATTACACTTCTTTTGCTCTGAACAGGTTAACATTCTGTTCCTCTTAACTCCCCCGCAAACCGCTTTGTGCACTATTATCTGACAGCTTGAGAAAAGCAACATTTTACTGTATGGAACATTGGATGAACAATGGTCCAGAAATCAGACTGCATTGCTATAGTGATAGGAGTGGAGAATGTCAGCTAGACGAGCCATCTCGATACAGACATACAGTGGGGAAGATAAGTATTTGATACACTGTCGATTCTTCTAGTTTTCCCACCTACAAAGAATGGAGAGGTCTGTAATTTTTATCGTAGGTACACATCAACTGTGAGACAGAATCTAAAAATAAAAATAACATAAAATCCCATTGTATGATTCTTACATAATTAAAATGCATGAAATAAGTATTTGATCATCTACCAACCAGCAAGAATTCTGGCTCTCACAGACCTGTTAGATTTTCTTTAAGGCCGGGGACACACTTAACGTATAAAAAAACGGTCCGTTTTTCACGGCCGAGAATCGCACAAATGTTTCAAAAACAGTGACCCGTGTCCAGTGCGAGGATGCGATTTCCTCGCATCAAATGATCCGTGTGACATCCGTGTGACATCCGTATGGCATCCGTATGCCGAGATTTTCTCGCAGGCTTGCAAAACCGACATCTAATGGATTTATGTGCTCAAATGTTCGGGAAAACATATATACAGTATATATATATAGAGAGAGATATGTCATTGAGACACATATATATATATTCTGTATTTAGATTTCATTCAGCGCGATATCTGTGAACAGCCGGTAATTCAATTGCCGGCTTTTCATTTCTCCTGCACAAACCCGACATGATATGAGACATGGTTTACATACAGTAAACCATCTCATATCCCCATTTTTTTTGCATATTCCACACTACTAATGTTAGTAGTGTGTATGTGCAAAATTTCAGCGCTGTAGCTGCTAAAATAAAGGGTTAAATGGCGGAAAAAATTGGCGTGGGCTCCCGCGCAATTTTCTCCGCCAGAGTGGTAAAGCCAGTGACTGAGGGCAGATATTAATAGCCAGGAGATGGTCCATGGTTATTGGCCCCCCCGTGGCTAAAAACATCTGCCCCCAGCCACCCCAGAAAAGGCACATCTGGAAGATGCGCCTATTCTGGCACTTGGCCACTCTCTTCCCACTCCCTGTAGCGGTGGGATATGGGGTAATGAAGGGTTAATGCCACCTTGCTATTGGAAGGTGACATTAAGCCAGATTAATAATGGAGAGGCGTTAATTATGACACCTATCCATTATTAATCCAATTGTAGGAAAGGGTTAAAAAACACACTCATACACATTATTAAAAATTATTTTAATGAAATAAACACAGCGGTTGTTTCAGTATTTTATTGCTCTCTCAATCCATTAGGAAACCCTCACTTGGCAAAATAATAAACGCACAAGATACATACCCTCAGCTGAACCGTCACGTCCCACGAGGTAATCCATGATCTGAAGGGGTTAAAATATTTTACAAGCAGGAGCCCTGCAAATGCAGCTGTGCTCCGTGCCTGTAATCCCCGGCGAATGAATGAAATGTAGGTCATTGACCTACATTTCCTTCAGTCGCGGTGATGCGCCCCCTGGTGGATGTCCTCATATGACCTGGAGCGTGTTCCCAGGCTGCAGTTATGAGAACATCCAGCAGGGGCGCATCACCGCGACTGAATGTAAGTATAGATCACTGCTTTCCTTTCAGCACCCGGGGGATTACAGGCACGAGCGAGTGGTTTATCGCAGCTCGTGACTGTAATATTAGTTAACCCCTTCAGATGGATTACCTCGTTGGACGTGATCGGACATCAGAAGGTATGTATCTTGTGCGTTTATTATTTTTCCAAGCGAGGGTGTTGCTGATGGATTGAGAGAGCAATAAATTATTAAAACAACCGCTGTGTTTATTTCATTAAAATACTTTTAAATCATGTGTGTGTGTGTGTGTTTTTTAACCCTTTCATACAATTGGATTAATAATGGATAGGTGTCATAATTGACGCCTCTCCATTATTAATCTGGCTTAATGTCACCTTACAATAGCAAGGTGGCATTAACCCTTCATTACCCCATATCCCACCACCACAGGGAGTGGGAAGAGAGTGGCCAAGTGCCAGAATAGGCGCATCTTCCAGATGTGCCTTTTCTGGGGTGGCTGGGGGCAGATGTTTTTAGCCACGGGGGGGCCAATAACCATGGACCCTCTCCTGGCTATTAATATCTGCCCTCAGTCACTGGCTTTACCACTCTGGCAGAGAAAATTGCGCGGGAGCCCACGCCAATTTTTTCCGCCATTTAACCCTTTATTTTAGCAGCTACAGCGCTGAAATTTTGCACATACACACTACTAACATTAGTAGTGTGGAATATGCAAAAAAAAGGGGATATGAGATGGTTTACTGTATGTAAACCATGTCTCATATCCTGTCGGGTTTGTGAAGGAGAAATGCAAAGCCGGCAATTGAATTACCGGCTTTTCTATAGAACACCACTGGGTATTTCTCGCAATGCACACGCATGGTCCGTGTGTAATCCGATTTTTTCTCGCACCCATAGACTTGCATTGGCGAGTCTCGGCCGAGATACGCTGACAATCGCAGCCTGCTGCGAGTTCCCTCGGATCCGAAATACGGTGGAGAAAATATCGGATGATGGACCATAGATTAACATTGGGCCGAGTACTATGCGATTTTTTATCCGTATTACGGTCTAGTGTGACCCCGGCCTAAGAAGCCTCCTACTCTGCACTCATTACCTGTATTAATTGCACCTCTTTGAACTTTTTACCTGTATAAAATACACCTGTCCACATACTCAATCACACTCCAACCTCTCCATCATGGCCAAGACCAAACACCTATCTAAGGACACCAGAGGCAAAATTGTAGACCTGCACAAGGCTGGGATGGGCTACAGGACAATAAGCAAGCACCTGGGTGAGAAGGCAACAACTGTTGGCACAAATATTAGAAAATGGAAGAAACATAAGACGAATATCAATCTTACCCCATGCAAGGTCTCACCTCGTGGGGTAAGGATGATTCTGATAAAGGTCAGAAAACAGCCCAGAATTACATGTGAGGACGTGATCAATGACCTGTAGAGAGCTGGGACCAAAGTCTCACACATTACCGTTAGTAACACACTACGCCGCCATGGATTAAAATCCTGCAGGGCACGCAAGGTCCACCTGCTCACACCAGCACATGTCCAGGCCTGTTTGAAGTTCACCAATGACCATCTGTATGATCCAGAGGTGGCATGGGAGAAGGTCCTGTGGTCAGATGAGGCCAAAATAGAACTTTTTTCAACTCTACTTGCCATGTTTGGAGGAAGAAGGATGAGAACAACCCCAAGAACATCGTCCTAACAATGATGCATGGTGGGGACAACATCATTCTTTGGGGATGCATTTCTGCAAAGGGGACAGGAAGACAGCACCCTATTGAAGGGAGGATGGCTGGGGTCATGTATTGCGAGATTTTGGCCAACAACGTCCTCCCCTCAGTAAGAGCACTGATGATGGGTCGTAGCTGGGTTTTCCAGCATGACAATGACCCAAATCACACAGCCAGGGCAACTAAGAAGTGGCTCTGTAAGAAGCATGTAAAGGTCCTGGAGTCTACCCAGTCTCCAGACCTGAACCCAACAGAAAATCTTTGGAGGGAGCTGAAACTCAATGTTGCCCAGCGACAGCCACGAAACCGGAAAGAAGATCTGCACGAAGGAGTGGGCTAAAATCCCTGCTGCAGTGTGTGCAAACTTGGTCAAGAACTACAGGAAACGTCTGAGCTCCATAATTGCAAACAAAGGTTTCTGTACCAAATTTTAAGCTCTGCTTTTCTATCGTATCAAATACTTATTTCATGCAATAAAATGCAAATTAATTATGTAAAAATCCTACAATGTGATTTTCTGGATTTTTTTTAAAGATTCTGTCTCTCACAGTTGAAGTGTACCTATGATTAAAATTACAGACCTCTCCATTCTTTTGTAGGTGGGAAAACTTGCAAAATCGGCAGTGTATCAAATACTTATTTTCCCCACTGTATAATGGTCAGTCCATGTACTGCTAATGTGCAGGTACTGCAGAGCAGCAGCGGGATCATCGCTTACAGGGGACCATTAATGTCACTTACCATAAATATGTAATTTTTTACCGGGTGTAAATGGCGCTGTTCTCCTGAATCTGGCATTACTATTCCTTTTAGCTACACCTCTCCATTGCTGAGATATGGCCACTTCTTCACTGTATAAAACCTTTTTTTTTTTTAAGCTAAGTGAGTGAGGCAATCAGCTATTCTTTATTGGGGTATATGGAGACCACTCTCAGTTACCGAAACGACTAGATTTATATGCAGAGAAGAAAATGCCATAGAGAAGTACAGGAACAAAAGAATATTAAGGCCAAATTCTGGAGAACAGAGGCATTTAAATCCAGTAAATAAAAAAAAAAAAAAATTTATTGCAAAAGACAGATCATGTTGGGGCTCTCAAGTACATGTAATACATAGAGTGTCTATTAGGAGCTAGAAGTGATGCCGTTTACAATTTTTAACTAAATTAATTTGGACAAATGTATATTTTGCTGCGAACTATCGTTTTGCTAAATTATTTCAATTTGAACCACTGCACTGTAATAAGCGTGATAAAGTTAGAAAACTTACTATTAGGGCTGTCCCACACGTCCAGATAATTCCGGTACCGGAATAAATCGGTACCGGAGTTATCCGTGTCCGTGTGCCTGGGAACTCACGGAGGCCATACGTGCGGCACACGTGTGCCGCCCGTATGGCGAGTGGGTACCACACGGAGCGTGTGGTACCCACTCTGCATGGTGCTGAAGCTGCTGAAGCTGCGATTCATATCCTCTCTGCAGTAGCGTTTGCTGCAGAGAAAATATGAAGAATAGTGTTAAAAATAAAGATTTAGGTGTCCGCCGCCCCCCCACCCCCTGTGCGCCCCCCCACCCCCTGTGCGCCCCCCCGCTGGTCAGAAAATACTTACCCGGGTCCCTCGCTGCTTCCTGGTCTGGCCGCGGCTTCTCCTGCATGCGGTCACGTGGGGCCGATCATTTACAGTCATGAATATGTGGCTCCACCTCCCATAGGGGCGGAGCCGACTATTCATGATTGTAAATGATCGGCCCCACGTGACCGCATACAGTAAGCCGCGGCCAGACCAGGAAGGAGCGAGGGAGCGGGTAAGTATTTTCTGACCAGCGGGGGGGCGCACAGGGGGTGGGGGGGCGGCGGACACATGGATCTTTATTTTTAACACTATTCTTCATATTTTCTCTATAGCAAACGCTGCTACAGGGAAGATATGAATACCGGCTTCAGCACCGTGTGGGGGGGACAGCGCTTACTGTAGCGCTGTCTCCTGCACGCACACGGACCCCAGACGGAGAACGTCCGTGTGAGGTCCGTGTTTTACGCGGACCCATTGACTCTATTGGGTCCGTGTAATACGTGCGCTCCCACGAACACTGACATGTCTCCGTGTTTGGCACACGGAGACACGGTCCGCAAAAAATCAATGACATCTGAACAGATGCATTGATTTTTATGGGTCTACGTGTGTCAGTGTCTCCGGTACGTGAGGAAACTGTCACCTCACGTACCGGAGCCACTGACGTGTGAAACCGGTCTTATTCAGTGTCGTTTTACAAGTTCGGGAAACATTTCATGAACCAGGTAGCTCAGGATGCACATCATTATAGGAAAATATTGAAACTTATGTTTAGCACATTAAATTGTGATCGGACACATAAAATAAATGGTTTATAAAAAAAGGAATGTTTTCAAAAGAAAACAAATTAATAAGTAATAAATATTTACTAATCATATTAAAGCGTGTAACACTCAGGGTATGTGCACATGTATTGTGGAGGACTGCGGATTTTGGATAACCGCAGGGCAAAACCGCTGCGGTTTTTCCTGCGGATTTATCGCGGTTTCTATTGGGGATTCCGCTGCTGGTTTACACCTGCAGTTTTCTATTGGAGCAGGTGTAAACCCGCAGCGGAATCCGCACAAAGAATTGACATGCTGCGGAATGTAAACCGCTGCGTTTCCGCGCAGTTTTTTGCGCAGCATGTGCACTGCGGACTTTGTTTCCCATAGGTTTACATTATACTGTAAACGCATGGGAAACTGCTGTGGATCCGCAGCTGCGGAAACGCTGCGGATCAGCAGCAAAATCCGCAGCGTGTGCACATACCCTAAGAGCCCTTTTACATTGCATTTTTTTCTATGTTGTGTGGTTCCATTGGGACTTATGTCCGAACCCCCATGGAAAAAAAAACATGCAATGTAAAATAGCCCTACGACGAAGGAAATTGTAAGGTGACTTTCATTTGCTGCACCCTAACCTGAAAAAAAATAAAAAATAAAATAAAACTGACAAGTACACCTAAATCTGCCTGTATAAGGGTAGATATAGAATTTTTTATCATCAATTTTACATGGGGAAAAATTAACATTTAAAACTCTTAAAAAAAAAACAGTTTTATTTCGAATTTGACACTGTTTGCTGTGATTTTCAGTTTTTTTCCAGCATGTTTATATGCATTTGAAATATAAAATTGGGGTGTCCAAATAGGGTGTGTTTTATGGCAGGTTTCTGTGGGAAAATAACCCAAAAACAACCAGCGTCCAAGCCGCAGCCCCCTGACGACGTCCCATTTGAGTATCCCAGCATGCACTGGTGATTCTCAAAAAAAGCATTATCACAATGGAAATAGGTAGAAAAAATAAAATAAAGCAGTTAGATCAGAGCGAGACATTCTAATTAAACCGTATTAGAAAAAACTATTACAATATTACAATAAATAGGGAGACATTTAGAATGAAAATCAATATTAGTTTCTGACCACCCCTTTAATAGACCATCAATAAGTGATTGATTGCTTCTCTGACAACCAAGATAAAGTGGTTGTCAAAGCACAGCAACGTGTACATGTATACTATGTGTGTGTGCAAAGCAGTCTTTGTTGTTGCCGATAGCAACCAATCAGAAAGCAGCTATTATTTTACCAGAGCAGTTTAACAAATGAAAGCTTGGTTGTGATTGGTTGCTATGGGCAACAGATAGTTTTTCTTCTCGACAGTTTTAATAAATGAGGTCTATTGTCTTTTATGGGGTCGGGCGGCACATTACTCATCGCTGGGGATTCCGTCTTCTGTCCAATAACACAAATTTCATTGGAAATTATTTACTGTTTAGTAAAAAGCCAGGACTATTGATTCAGATGTACATCAATGTATCTAAATTATTCCACAACCTCCACCCTGTCAATGGGATCATAAAATAACTGGGGAATCAGATTTGTGGGATAATTAAATAAATTATTAATAAGGCAGAAACAAGCCATCCCCCTCTTTCCTCTTCCTTGGGGCACAGGGCCCCTGTATATGTTTATATCTAGCAGCACCTACCGTACAGTAATAATGTGCAGGCGGCATAATTAGGAACGTATATATAATTTATATATACCGCATTTAATCTCCCTGTGAAATACACGGAAATATTCTTTTTTAGTATAAAGAAATTAGAGATGAGGAATATTAATGATTCTGGTTACTATGGCGACGCTCGCTTTCTCCCCCCACCGTGCCAATTCACTTTGCTGTCAAATTAGGTTAAGTATTCTTTTCTTGTGTTCCGTACAATGTGTCAATCATGATCGCAGGAATTAAGTTGTTTTTTTTTTTTTCTTGATAAAACGCCCATTTTTTTAAAGACCTCACAGTGATGCTTCACAATGGAGGCATCTGTCAGGTGTCAGCGATTCTTAAAAAAATAACATTATTATCCAAAACGCTGAATGCAGGAGCGTTCTGATCACATGGAAGGAAACTGAAGGAAACTTGAATTTTTCAGCTGCCCCGTATAATGCATGGTATATGGGGAGGCCATCTATCTGCTCTGGAGAGTGATCATCAGGCCCCAAAACACATGAGACCAACGTGGGTGAAGCCCGCCATCACTCGAATGTGTACGGTCGCATCGGCCATCAGATTGTCAGGGGAGATGTCGATTGGGTCCAATGTTGGACAGTCGAACGCTTTGTTCTCTCGGAGATGAGCCATCAGCAGACATGTCTGTCGGAGGCTGCCACCTAGTGAGGAGCTCTCGGCCATGTGAGGGCTTCTGTGTATGGGAGAGATGGCCAAAATCGCTGTCCGACGAATGACGAAGCATAGTTTGGCCCAGGAGCACACACAGGCATTAGAGGGCCCCTGTGCAAGAATAATATATGGGCCCCTTGCAGTCCAATGGCTTATCATAATGCTTTCAGGTGGAATTGGGTCCCCACCTCGTGGGCCCCTGTTTGGCTGCACAGGTTACACCAATGATATGTTGTCACAAGGAGGTTTTCTCAAACATCTCCAACTGTCATGGCGGCGTCAGAGTCTGTGGATTCCACAGATTCAGACACTCCTCTTTGTGACAATGTAGGGGACAGGGACCTGGTGAGCTGTGCAGACGGGTGGAACCATTGTTGCCGGGAGTCGGGGTTCCGGGGGACGGATTTGAGGGGCGCATGGGAAGCCAGGCTCATGTGACAGGAGGCAGAGTGACGCAGGGAGAGGAGAGGATAAAAAGCAAAACGCGCGAAAGCAGGGGCAGAGAAGCGCGGGAAATCTCTGAGGAGAGGAAACTGCAGCGCAGTTGTTGTGTGTGTGCAGGCCGCAGTGGGACTTGCTGGAAGCAGGGGGAAAACGTGCAACAGACACTGCGGGCAATTATCAGAGCCCCCAAAAAGAGGCGCATTCGTCGTCAGCGACCCCCCAGGCAGAGGGGTAGTGCTGATCAGCTCAGGGACAGTATTACCGCGCTCCCCGGGAGCATCTTGCCACCGAGTGCTCCGGGCCCTCCTGGGTTTTTCTTAGCTGTGACTGATACTGATAATTCTGCTAATTCTCCTCAAAAAGACTCCTCTCTGGACGTGGAAACTGTTACCCCGGATCAACGTCCGCCTGCGGGAGGTAACGCAGCACCGCAAAAGACATTCTGGACTCGAATCTACACCTGGGCTCGACGTCGGAGGACACCGCCTTCCCTCACCACTAGGACTACGTCGCTGACGGAGCCTCACCACCGGGACTACATCGCTGAAACAGCACTGATAAGTGAACGTTGTTGACTTTACCTTAGTAGGGGAGGTACTAGTAAGGCGCTGCCGCGTTCTTCGGGTATAGTTCAGACCTCCTATATAGTAGACAGGATTTACTGTGATATTGTAGACTTGTACTTAAGTTCCCTGCGTGGAAAACTGTTGTTATCTTTTTGGTTGGAAGTTAAAAGAAAAGTTAAAAACGCTGTTTGCTTTCTGGCTCCCATTTGTCCCTGCATCCTTCTTTATCTGCGGTCTCTACATTTGGCGTAGTCGGCAGGATGCAGGATCCAAATGTAGAGACCGCAGATAAAGAAGGATGCAGGGACAAATGGGAGCCAGAAAGCAAACAGCGTTTTTAACTTTTCTTTTAACTTCCAACCAAAAAGATAACAACAGTTTTCCACGCAGGGAACTTAAGTACAAGTCTACAATATCACAGTAAATCCTATCTACTATATAGGAGGCCTGAACTATACCCGAAGAACGCGGCAGCGCCTTACTAGTACCTCCCCTACTAAGGTAAAGTCAACAACGTTCACTTATCAGTGCTGTTTCAGCGATGTAGTCCCGGTGGTGAGGCTCCGTCAGCGACGTAGTCCTAGTGGTGAGGGAAGGCGGTGTCCTCCGACGTCGAGCCCAGGTGTAGATTCGAGTCCAGAATGTCTTTTGCGGTGCTGCGTTACCTCCCGCAGGCGGACGTTGATCCGGGGTAACAGTTTCCACGTCCAGAGAGGAGTCTTTTTGAGGAGAATTAGCAGAATTATCAGTATCAGTCACAGCTAAGAAAAACCCAGGAGGGCCCGGAACACTCGGTGGCAAGATGCTCCCGGGGAGCGCGGTAATACTGTCCCTGAGCTGATCAGCACTACCCTTCTGCCTGGGGGGTCGCTGACGACGAATGCGCCTCTTTTTGGGGGCTCTGGTAATTGCCCGCATGTCTGTTGCACGTTTTCCCCCTGCTTCCAGCGAGTCTCACTGCGGCCTGCACACACACAACAACTGCGCTGCAGTTTCCTCTCCTCAGAGATTTCCCGCGCTTCTCTGCCCCTGCTTTCGCGCGTTTTGCTTTTTATCCTCTCCTCTCCCTGCGTCACTCTGCCTCCTGTCGCATGAGCCTGGCTTCCCATGCGCCCCTCAAATCCGTCCCCCGGAACCCCGACTCCCGGCAACAATGGTTCCACCCGTCTGCACAGCTCACCAGGTCCCTGTCCCCTACAACTCCATAGACAGCTACGGTCAGCACAGAGTGACTCGGTCATCGACTTCTACATCTGCAGCTCCAAGGCAGGTTAGGAGTAAAATTATTGCTGGACTTAAGTTGTTGATCGCCTGCGGGCACTTGCTGCTGGAGAACCAGTATGGTCTCCTTTTTTCCCCTACTTAAGCTGGCTCCTCAGTAGTTCTCTATCCTGGTCTGGAGAGTTGGACACGTCCTGGTTATTAATGATCATTTCTAAAGTTGTTGCGAATGGTGATTGGTTAACCCTTTCCTTTTCCCCTACCTATCGTTCTATTACTTTGTTGCCTTGCCTTGTTACACTTTACATTCCTCTGTGTATTTCCCTGAGTGTTGTGTGATTCTGCTTCCGTTTCTGCCCCGTTTGTCTTACGTATTTCCTCGAATTCTGCAAAGATTATGCAATAAAAAAATATTTGTGCAATCTTCAACAAAGTTTATGCCAGAAAAGTCACAATATTTTGCTTTCCGTATGTACTTGCACCAAAATATTGCTTCTTTTGGCATTTTTACACAAGCTTCACCACTTCTCTGACACTTTTGTGCATGCTTTATTGAAAGAAAACATCAAACATAACGAATGCACTAAAAACACATGTTGCATGCCCGGTTTAAAAATTGGCAGTGCTGTTGTCTCCTCAGCTCGTTCCTTTCATTATTATTCACATTCGTTAAATCATGAGAAATGACATAGATGTAAGTGCATAGGGAGAAAAAAATACAGGAATCAAATTGGTTTTGATAAATGGCGTCTACAAATGTCCCTTTTCAGCTTTAATTATAAGGTTAATAGGGCCAGCTGGTAATTCATGCATCACATCCTGTAGCATAAATCAGTAACGTCTTTGCATCTGTCTCACACATTCACATTCAGCAGTTTAGATATGAAAGAATGGGCACAAGTGGAAGGGGCTGAATCTCCTCACTATGAAATGATAAATCCCATCTCTGTAGTCATACTCCCTGATACTCCAATCTTACAGAATGTAAATGCAAGCTCAAAAGAAATCTTGGTGGAAGAATTCTGATAATTAACAATTCTCACTTGGGCTCGCTCTTTTATCAGATAGCCCTCTGCCCAATGTCATACCATAGGGCAGTGCAGATCAACGATTTCTTTCTCATGCCGATTCGGCATAAGAAAACAATCACAACATGTTAACATGCTGCGAATGCGTCCAAGAATCGGATCGCTCTCCCCCATACAAGTCTATGGGAGCGTGTGAAATGTTGGACTGCACTCAGATGTCATCCGAGTGCAGTTCGATTACTTTGGATGTTCGCAATTGAGGAGATTAAGAAGTTACTTTCTCAGTCTCCTCCACACCTTTTCTGTGAGTCGGAGCAAAGTGCACTGAAACTCTGACACAGTTTGAGCCAAGTGTCATTTACATAATTGGCCCAATTCTCTCGCATGAGAGAATCGATGGCCGTGTAAGTGAGCCCTTTAAGTGTCCCTTCCACTGTTTCAGAAAATTATATTTAATAGCAGTCCCCTTTAGATGACAGTTTTTTTTTTGTCCAAGTGTTGTCTATGTGCCAAATGGATAGTGCACGGACCAATGTAAGTTAAAGGGAATCTGTCAGCAGTATTTTTCTGTGTAATCTAAGAGTAGCATGATGTTGGTGTAAAGACCCTGATTCCAGCGATGTGTCACCTACTGGGCTGTGTTTTGCTGTTTCAATAATATCACTGTTTTATCTGCAGGAGATTATCACTACAGAACGTATGCCTCTTAGTCCATCCGCGTCTCAACCACTGAGTGGCAGCTTTTTGTCAATATACAGAAAGCTTATAATCAGTGGTGTGGGCGGGGTTATGCACAGCTCAGCATTCCCAGCTCTGCTAGATCTGCAGCTTAAAAAAAGTGATTCTATCAAAACTGCTGCATCCAGTAAACTAAGTGTTCGTTGCAGGAATCAGTGTCTCTTTACCTATATCATGCTGCTGTCAGATTGGATAGTAAAGACACAAACAAAGCTGCACTCTGTAGTGCTATAGCATGTAAACATGAAATTTGAATAGAGATGACTACTCTTACTTTGCACCTGTACTCACCAGTTTTCAGTTTGGAAGTGACAGTCAGTCTTTTGTTATTTGTATATCGGCCTTCTGACCGAGCACCCCACCCTCCAGCATGTGGCAGTTTTAATTGCAGCAGGATCCTACCTACCCATAAATGAGGGCTTCAGCCTGGGAGAGGATTCCCATTAGGGCTGTCCCACACGTCCAGATAATTCCGGTACCGGAATAAATCGGTACCGGAGTTATCCGTGTCCGTGTGCCTGGGAACTCACGGAGGCCATACCTGCGGCACACGTGTGCCGCCCGTATGGCGAGTGGGTACCACACGGAGCGTGTGGTACCCACTCTGCATGGTGCTGAAGCTGCGATTCATATCATCCCTGCAGCAACGTTTGCTGCAGGGAAAATATGAAGAATAGTGTTTAAAATAAAGATCCATGTGTCCGCCGCCCCCCCACCCCCTGTGCGCCCCCCCGCTGGTCAGAAAATACTCACCCGGATCCCCCGTCGGCAGTCGCTCCTTCCTGGTCTGGCCGCGGCTTCTCTACTGTATGCGGTCACGTGGGGCCGCTCATTTACACTCATGAATAGGCGGCTCCGCCCCTATTGGAGGTGGAGCCACATATTCATGAGTGTAATCGGCCGCATACAGTAGAGAAGCCGCGGCCAGACCAGGAAGGAGCGACTGCCGACGGGGGATCCGGGTGAGTATTTTCTGACCAGCGGGGGGGCGCACAGGGGGTGGGGGGGCGGCGGACACATGGATCTTTATTTTAAACACTATCATTCATATTTTCTCTGTAGCAAACGCTGCTACAGGGAACATATGAATGGCGGCTTCAGCACCATGTGGGGGGGACAGCGCTTACTGTAGCGCTGTCTCCGGCACGCCACACGGACCCCAGACGGAGAATGTCCGTGTGAGGTGCGTGTTTTACACGGACCCATTGACTCTATTGGGTCCGTGTAATCCGTGCGCTCCCACGAACACTGACATGTCTCCGTGTTTGGCACACGGAGACACGGTCCGCACACGGTCCGCACAAAATCAATGACATCTGAACAGATGCATTGATTTTTATGGGTCTACGTGTGTCAGTGTCTCCGGTACGGGAGGAAACTGTCACCTCACGTACCGGAGCCACTGACGTGTGAAACCGGCCTTAGATCGGTTGCTGGGAAGCTATCTAATGTGAATCCTGTCACTTCCAAACTGAAAACTGGTGCGTACAGGTGCAAACTAAGAGTAGTCATCTCTATTCATTTTTAATAGATTTCATGTTTACATGCTATAGCACTACAGAGTGCAACTTTATTTGTTTTTATGTATAGCGATGGCTTATTTTACTATTATAGAATATAGCCCCATAGAATGTAATGGGTCAGCGTCCTATCCCTGAGAAACACTGACCGCACACTTACGACAAGCACCGCCGCTGACGTGTGATGGAGCCCTGAAGCTTTCTTCACACAGATTTTTGGCAGCTTTTTTCAGGTTGTGAAATGACACACCATGAATTTCAGGAATTTTTCTTAGTTTACACTTTTTTTCATGCCTTTTTAAATCAAACTATACAAACACGAAGAAAGAAAACAGCTAAATGCTGAGTGCAAACTGCACGTTTGAAACAAAAAGGCCAAAATCAAATAATTCACAAATGCACCAAAAAGTTACAAAGACAGATATTGTATCATAACTGGCTGCATGCATTTTTTTTTTTTTTTGGTGTTTACACAAAAAAAGTGTCCAGAGTCCCTCAGGAGTAATATATTTCTTGACATGGATCTTATAACTCAGGTTAAGTGCTCACCGAATTATTTTCTCTCATCCAATTATGCTAATCACACTCTGATCACAGTGTGATCCGATTCTATCGGATGTGGAGAAGATGGAAAATAACATTTCTCAGTCTTCTCCATTCTGTCAGTCTGTGAAAGTCAGACTGCACTCAGATGTCATCCAAGTGCAGTCCAAAGGTTTCCGCGCACTCATTGACTTGCATGGCCGAGTGCGGTCCGAATATCAGATCACACTCAGGCATACAGTGACTTTTTACTCGGATATAGGACAAATATTGGACATGTGCATGACCCTGGGCCAAGTGATCCGATGTTCTGTCAGATCGCACTCAGATTGAAAATACAGCCATCTGAAGGAGCCCTTCTGGTGATTCCTAGAGCGTGTGCACACAGGGCAGATTTGGAGAAAATTTTCCATACAGATATTTTTGGTCAAAAAACACACTGCTTATTACAGCATCACTACAAAATGTCATCTGCACTTTGCAGAAGAAATTTGAAAAGGAAATTGGCTGATGTTACTGTTTTGACCTCCTCAGAATTTCCATAATGAAATCTGCAACAGATTTATCACATGTCGGCGCTGATTTTCCTATAGCAGATTTCAGTGTTGAATTTCCACTGCCTCGGTCCTGTGACGGATTCTAACTTTTATGCAGAGGAATGTTCACATTGGGCCGGGAAATCCTTCGGAAGCAGAAAAAATCTAGTCGTGCCTTGGTGGATGCAGAGCCAGACCGAAAGGTGATCTTTCCGATAATGCACACCGAGTGATTGACTTTGAACTTAGCACAAACTGACTTCTGCAAATACATCTAAATACGGAATCATAAAATTCATATTTGTATCCAGACTGTCTGAAGAATATGGAAGTAGAACATCCTGCGTAGAATATTACGGTTCATTATCAGCCATTCCTCTCCTTCAGGAATACATAGTCTCTGCAGCCAAAGGGAAATAATCATTCATTCTCGATGGCCTGGAAGCGGATGCTCAGCAGCCTAATATTTGGTCTCTTGGGATTATCTGGTCTCGATCTTTACATAGTTATGAATATGATACAATTAGCTGCTCATAATAACAAAATAGACTCATCCATCCAATGCATTAGATCACTTGTGTACCGCACAATGATACATTAACACTCAGCACATGGGGTATGTACTACATGTCCTTAAAGGGGTTATACAGGACTAACTTATTTTTGCCCTGTGAGCCTAAGATCTTACAGACAGGTAGTAACTATATGCCCACATGTTGTGGCCGGCAGAGAATGGTCATAGACCTCTTGTGCCAGGGATTCTGCTGCTTCCATTGAGGTCACATCCACAGAGCAGCTCTTCCTCTTCCACTCTAATCTGTTGACGGGGCGTGACTGCTGACGTCATGCTGATTGACAGTCGGTCGGCTCCTCGCTGTGTAACTGCAGGAAGCTGGCTGTCAATCAGCATGACGCTGGCAGCCACACCCCGTCAACAGAGCATCCTGGGAGAGGAAGAGCTGCTCTGATGACGAATTGCTGGCAGGAGCGGTCCGTGATTGCTCTGAGCCGGTACCGGGTACAACAGGCAGGTAGATAATAACTACTTGCCCATTAGTTCTTAGGTCCCTAGTAAAAAAAATAGTCTTGGCAAACCTATTTAAAGCAGTGGTCTGCAACAGGCTGTCAGGGCATGCTGGGAGTTGTGGTTTCCTACCAGCTAGATAGTCACAGATTGCATTTCACTGCATGTGGACAAAGATCAAGTCAATTCATCTAAACCCCCTGCCGACATACGTATAAAATCAAGCAGATAGCCATGAAATCACTATAGAGAAGACGAGGGCTGCGGCCTCTCCAATGCTAACAGCTCCGTGCCGGCCGGATCCTACATTTTGTAGCATCTGATAAAGACCTTGCAGTTGTCCCATTAATGTGAATGCCACAATGGCGGGAATACCTTGAGCCGCTGATGCAAAAAAAATGGTAAATGGAAGAATGAATGAATCAGTGAAGAGACCTCATCTGAGGGGCGCCAAGCAGAACCCACCGATCTAATATTGATGGCTAATCAGAGTCACTGCACCGTATACTGTATATGACCCGACTCGCATGCTTATGCTGACTTATGTATATGTGAAACCCCCAATTCGCACGGGCAACACAGGGGAATGGTTGTAACAGTACGATTCACACTGTCACCAATTGGCTGTATTCAGTCACTGCAGCCCGGAAACCCTCTAACAATGTTTCTGGAAAATGTCATCGCATGTTCTTCCTGCCCGTCACACGGTCCGCCGGCTTACTAATACACACTGAGTGTTTCATATCTGAGTCACGGCTCCTTAGCCTCTTCCATAGTCACGCTTCTTGCCAGTAAGTGCTAATATTAATAGATTATTAGGCAGAGGGAAGTGCAGCAGGTGGGATGGATCCTGTGCGCCCCAATGATAGATGCCAGCAGGAGAGAAGACGCGTTTTACACCCAGGGTCTGATCTATGATGTCCTGTAACACTTGTCATAAAGAGGAAGCATATATGAACAGATATGGCCCACAATATTAATGATGGCAGTAAAGGCGCTGTGTCTTTTATGCCCCCAAAATGCATAAGAGTTCGTAGGCACTAAAATAATTTGCTCTCAGATTTTTTTTTTGTCTATTTTTTTGCCACTAAATAGCATTACTGGTTTACAATATCATCGATGGATTAAATAAGGTCATCACTATCTTAGCCCCAGAAGGCCCCTTTGAAGGAGTTGTCTCATCCTCAAATCTTGTAAAAAAAAAAGCAAGCACTTTACTTCTTATTAAAAATCCTCTGTATTCTGCAGAACGGAGGGCTGGTCTTCATGTCAAGGAGGGGTGCAGTGTTTACGAGCTCTTTATTTAACAGCTTGCAGATGCTGCTCTAAAGCTGGCCAAATAGCTGGATCCTGCCAGCTTCCGTGCTCCTCTGCTCCTCCAGTGCTGCAGTGGCAAATCTGCTGCCATGATTCCTCCTATCAGTGTGTCTGGAGACACTGAGGGACAGTTCTGCCCAGGGCCGCCATCAGGGCATGACAGCCATTACTGCTGTATGGGGCCCGGTCAGCAGCAGTGCACAGAGGGGCCCGCAGATCCGGGGCCCCACTGTTCTGCTTCTACTGATCGGGCCCCATCGTGCACTAAAATACTATGCACTGCGGCGCACACATCGGCGCTGGGGCCCGGGAGCCTTTTGGAGCTGTGCACGGCCGTCTTACCTAGTCGGCTGCGCAGCTCCTGACCTGCTCGGCTGTAGCTAGAATGTATGGGCTCCCTGCAGGTCCTGACTACAGCCCATCCATTCTAGCCAGTAGCGTAGGGGGGGGGGGCATCGCCCCGGGCCCTGTCACATGAAGGGGCCCACGGGGAGCCAGGGCCACTTCTGTGAGGAGGCAGAACACATAGGAGCAGAGCAGTATAACGTCTGCTCCCGTCTGACAAGCTGCACGCTGGCTACTAGCACAGTGGCCGGCTGCAGTCTCCCCCCTGCAGTGAATGGTTTCGCCCCCTCTGACCTGATCATGAAGCTTTTTCTGGCTGCAGTTTTCTTCACTCTGTGCAGTGCACGCTGGGATTGGCTCAGGACCGCTGGGTCCTAGTGCCCACACCCTGCATTTCACTGACACTTCCTGGTCCTGCCTGCAAACGTAACTTATCAGTAAGTGCCGGGGATGGGACATTTTAGGTTTATTAAATTCAGGTATGTCACTATGAGACCTTGGGGTTTTGTGGGCGCTGAAAGTGGGTGAGGGGGGACAGGGTACTGGGGGGTGAATGTGAGCCCATGGGGGTATTGTGGGGGAGGGGAGACAGGGCACTGGGGGGGTGAATGTGAGACCATGGGGGTGTTGTGGGGGCTGAAGGTGGGTGAGGTGGGACAGGGCACTGAGGGGTGGATGTGAGACGATGGGGGTATTGTGGGGGAGGGGGACAGGTCACTGGGGGCTGAATATTATAATGTTATGATAGTATATATACGGGGAGGCTGGAGATGGGGGGAAGGGGGCCTTTGATACGTACCACCTGGATATTTTATGAGTGTTAGTATAAGGAGCCCCCATACAGTAACCTAGAGCTGCATCACATTTACAGCACCACTTCCAGGTGCTGAAAATCCGCGTCCCCTGCCCCCTGTCTGATACTCACCTTCTGGCGTCTTCATCTGTTTTAGTCTCCGCTCGGCTCCGTCTCCTGCAGTTTGTGACCTGTCCGAGGCTCCAGTGTTTCATGGAGCAGCGCAGAGGTCACTAATCAGTGTGAGTCTATGGGAGCCTCGTTCTGGCCTCGTTCTCACTCTCAGGCTATGTGCACACGGTGCGGAATGGCCGCTGCGGATCTGCAGCAGTTTTCCATCTGGTTTACAGTACCATTTAAACCTATGGAAAACCAAATCCACGGTGCACATGGTGCGGAAACGCTGCATTGTATTTTCCGTAGCATGTCAGTTCTATTTGCAGATTCCGCAGCATTTTACACCTGCTCCTGTATAGGATTCCGCAGGTGGTAAAACGCAGGTGAAATCTGCACAAAAAACACAGGAAATCCGCAGTAAATCCGCAACAAAGTGCACATAGCCTCATAGTCTTACATTGAGCGCTTGTGACATAGCTTCTAACTTCTGGCCTGTCAGAAGCTGCGCTCACAAGTTTGAGCAGCGGCACTGCAGCAGTGCCACAAAATACTGAATACGCCGGAGGATGAGTAAATGTCCATCATACTGTGTATACGGGAGCTGCAGGTCCATCATACTGTGTATAAGGGAGCTGCAGGTCCATCATACTGTGTATAAGGGAGCTGTGAGTCCATCATACTGTGTTTAAGGGAGCTGTGGGCTCATCATACTGTGTATACGGGAGCTGCGGGCCCATCATACTGTGTATACAGGAGCTGCGGGCCCATCATACTGTGTATAAGGAAGCTGTGGGCTCATCATACTGTGTATAAGGGAGCTGTGGGCTCATCATACTGTGTATAAGAGAGCTGCGGGCCCATCACACTGTGTATAAGGGAGCTGCGGGCCCATCATAAGTATAAGGGAGCTGTGGTCCCATCATACTGTGTATAGAGGAGCTGCAGGCCCATCACACTGTGTATAAGGGAGCTGTGGTCCCATCATACTGTGTATACAGGAGCTGCGGCCCTATCATACTGGGTATAAGGGAGCTGGGGGTCCATCATACTGTGTATACGGGAGCTGTGAATCCATCATACTATGTATACGGGAGCTGCGGGCCCATCATACTATGTATAAGGGAGCTGTGGGCCCATCATACTGTGTATAAGGGAGCTGCGGGCCCATCATACTCTGTATAAGGGAGCTGGGGTCCATCATACTGTGTATACGGGAGCTGCGGGCCCATCATACTGTGTATAAGGGAGCTGCGGGCCCATCATACTGTGTATAAGGGAGCTGCGGGCTCATCCCACTGTGTATAAGGGAGCTGTGGGCCCATCATACTGTGTATAAGGGAGCTGCGGGTCCATCATACTGTGTATAAGGGAGCTGCGGGCCCATCATACTGTGTATAAGGGAGCTACGGGCCCATCATACTGTGTATAAGGGAGCTGCGGGCCCATCACACTGTGTATAAGGGAGCTACGGGCCCATCATACTGTGTATAAGGGAGCTGCGGGCCCATCATACTGTGTATAAGGGAGCTGCGGGCCCATCACACTGTGTATAAGGGAGCTACGGGCCCATCATACTGTGTATAAGGGAGCTACGGGCCCATCATACTGTGTATAAGGGAGCTGCGGGCCCATCATACTGTGTATAAGGGAGCTACGGGCCCATCATACTGTGTATAAGGGAGCTGCGGGCCCATCATACTGTGTATAAGGGAGCTGCGGGCCCATCATACTGTGTATAAGGAAGCTGTGCACACATCATACTGTCTATAAAGGAGCTGCGGGCCCATCATACTACATATAAGGAAGCTGTGGGCCCATCATACTGTATATATGGGAGCTGCGGGCCCATCATACTGTGCATACGGGAGCTGCGGGCCCATCATACTGTGTATAAGGAAGCTGTGGGCCCATCATACTGTGTATAAGGAAGCTGTGGGCCCATCATACTGTGTACAGGAGAACTGTGAGGGACATCATACTGTTTGACGGGAGCTGCCGGCCCATCATACTGTGTATAGGAAACTGTGAAGGCATATTGTGCATATGGGAGCTGTTGGCCCATTACACTGTATATAGGGGAGCTCTGGGGGGCATTCTACTTTCTATAGTGGAGTTCTGTCAGCATTATACTGTGTATAGGGGAGCATTGGGCTCATTATCTATAGGGGAGCAGTGGGAACATCATACTGTGTAAATAGGGGAGAAGTGGGAACATCATACGGTGTATGGGGGAGTTATAGAATCATTATACTGTGTATAGGGGAGCTGTGGGGGCCTTATACAGTGTATATGGAAGCTTTAAGCTCACCATACTGTGTATAATGGAGCAGTGCAAGGGGGAACTTAGGGGACATTATTAAATGTTAAGTGGGCACTTAAGCATCATTGTTATAGGGGCACTCGGAGTATTGTGACCATCAAAGTTGCATATTATCACAATATGTCGGTAAAATCAATGTTCGTTTTTGTATAGAGATTTATTTTCAATAACAGTAGGGTCATATTCTGAGGTTCCCCTATATTCACAATAAGTGCTCAACCGTAGCTGTAATCAGGGTTAGCTGGTTAGGGGCCCACTCAGATGTTTCGCCCCCCCTAAGATGAAACCCTAGCTACGCCTCTGATTCTAGCAGTCTCAGTAGTGAATGTGCTAGAATTGTATGGGCTCCTGTCAGGTCCTCTCAGCAGCCCATACATTCTAGCTGCTGCTTCACTGCTGGAAACACTAGACGCCCCGGGAACGACTGAGGTAAGTATAAAAAACATTTTTATTTTTGTTTTTTTAAATGGGTGAGGTGGGTGAGAGTGAGCCTGCAGATGATGAAGTGTGTTTAAGGGGGCACTGCGCATGATGAAATGATAGGGGGCTGCAGATGATGAAGTGTGCTTGAGGGGGCACTGCGCATGATGAAATGATAGGGGGCTGCAGATGATAAAGTGTGTTTGAGGGGGCACTGCGCATGATCAAATGATAGGGGGCTGCAGATGATGAAGTGTGTTTGAGGGGGCACTGTGCATGATGAAATGATAGGGAGCTGCAGATGATGAAGTGTGTTTGAGGGGGCACTGCGCATGATGAAATGATAGGGGGCTTCAGATGATGAAGTGTGTTTGAGGGGGCACTGCGCATGATGAAATGATAGGGGGCTGCAGATGATGAAGTGTGTTTGAGAGGGCACTGCGCATGATGAAATGATGGGGCTGCAGATGATGAAGTGTGTTTGAGGGGGCACTGCGCATGATGAAATGATAGGGGGCTGCAGATGATGAAGTGTGTTTAAGGGGGCACTGCGCAAGATGAAATGATAGGGGGCTGCAAATGATGAAGTGTGGTTGACGGGGCACTGCACATGATGAAATGATAGGGGGCTGCAGATGATGAAGTGTGTTTGAGGGGGTACTGCACATAATGAAATGATAGAGGGCTGCAAATGATGAAGTGGGGGTGATGGGGACTGCAGATGATGAAGTGGGGGTGATGGGGACTGGAAATGATGAATTGTGTTTGAGGGGGTACTGCACATGATGAAATGATAGGGGGCTGCAAATGATAAAGTAAGGGTGATGGGGACTGCATGCACATCAAGTGAGTGTGAGGGACGGTGGACAGCAATTGATTTGTAGGTGGGGGTGGGGAGAGCCAATAGTATATTGAAGGTAGGGAGAGCAAATAATGAATTTTGAGGGTGGGGAAGAGCAATTGATAATGAATAGAGGGTGGGAGAGAGAGAAGACATGACAATGAATTGAGGCAGAAGGGGCATGTAACTATAATGAATCGGAGTTAGGGTTAGAGCGGGAGGTGCATAGTGGGATCGTTGAGTGACTGGAAATAAATTGGGAGAAAGAGTACAGGTGCTAATTAATTTATATATTAAATGGGGAAAGTGGCTATGTATAGCTAGAAGGGGCTCAGTGGCGTATTATAATTTATATTTGGAATGGTGGGTTGCATAATAACCAATTACAGTATATATTAATGGTGGGTGAATGTCTGTATTCAGATGGGTAGTGTAGAAGAAAGGAAAAAAGTGGGGAATGTGCTCTGAAAGCGGTGCTCTAGATAACTGTGTTATTTTATGCAGAGACGAGTCCTGGCTGAAAGAAGTGATGGCGGTCTGCGCTGGATTAAAAAGAAACGCAAAGATGAAGGACTTCAGCTAGAGACATCACTGGTGAGTCCGTATGTTACCTGTACACTGACACCATACGCTATATACTGTATACAGAGCTCCTGTGTATCATGTCACTAGTGATCCCTGTATTACCTATACACTGACACCATATACTGTATACAGAGCTCCTGTGTATAATGTCACTGGTGATCACTATATTATCTGTACACTAAACACTATATACAGAGCTCCTGTGTATAATGTCACTAGTGATCACTGTATTACATGTACACTGACACTATATATAGAGCTCCTGTGTATAATGTCACTGGTGATCACTGTATTACCTGTACACTGACACTATATATAGAGCTCCTGTGTATAATGGCATCGGTGACCACTGTATTACCTGTACACAGACATACTAAGTACAGATCTCCTATGTATAATAGCACTTATGGTGATAGTATTTTTTTTTATTAATGATCAGTATTGTACTATTCAGTCACAATGTGGTGGTAATATGTTGTCCGGCCATGGTGTGGCGGTATTTGTTCCTTGTATGTGCTATTATTTGGTCACTATTTGGTGGTAATATGTGGTCTGGTCATGGTGTGGTGAAAATTTGTTCCTTGTACGTGCTATTATTCGGTCACCGTGTGGTGGTAATATGTGGTCTGGTCATGTTGTGTTGGTATTTGTTCCTTGTATGTAGTTGGTCACCATGTGGTGGTAATATGTGGTCTGTACATGCTGCTTTGGTATTTGTCCCTTGTATGCGATATTGTTCGGTCACTGTGGTGGTAATATGTGGTCTGCACATGGTGTGGCAGTATTTCTTCCTTGTAGATAGTATTATAGGTCACTATGTGGTGATAATGTGGTGTCTGGTCATGGTGTTGTGTTATTTGTCCCTTGTATGTGGAATTATTGGTCATTTGAAAAATTGAAAAATAAATAAAAATATACCTAAATTGTATTGCATATTTTAACAAATGTTTAATAAGTTAGAGTAGAGTAGGGCCCGGCCAAAAGAGTCTACCTTGTCATCGTGGCAGATTAAAAAAACCTTTTGGCCAAAACAAAATCTGCTGGCTATGTGTGTGATCTGGTGATGGGAACTGTTAATGTGTGATTGGTGAGAAGTGTAGTTTTTCCAAGAGTCAGCGGTGGTGCTGTAGACAGTTCGAGGGTTGGAGGCGGGGCTGGGGTGGAGCCTGGGCGGAGTCTTAAGGGGGCCCCGAAAATGTTGCCAGTATGGGGCCCCGAAATTTCTAGTGGCAGCCCTGGTTCTGCCATCCAATCTAGGACAGGGATGTACTGATCTGTCAGTATTGATTGACAGCTCAGTCGTCCAATCGGATGCTGAGGTGTGCTGGGCTATCAGTGTCTTGAGTGACAGTTTAGCCCTCCAATCAGGACGAGGGTGGCTGGGGCTTCATGCATGTGTCTCCTGTTCTGAGTAATTACCTGGCTATTTAGCCAGCTATCTGCCTTAGGTTGCTGCCAATTGTAGCTTTGTTCAAGATGTGTGTGTTTACTCTGTACTCCTAGTTTAGTATTCTGATCTTTGCTGCTCGACCTTGGATTTGCCTTAATCATCCGTTTGTCTAACCCTTTTGTCATGACCCGCCAACTTCTTGGAATTCTGACCTCAGACTGTTACCTGACTATGCCTTTGTCTCACCCCTCTGTCTATGATGTGCCCTTCTGGCTTTTGACCTCGGACTTCTCGACTATCCAGCCTACCGGCTTGTCCGTGAGCAGTGACTAGTGTCACAGCTGCTTCTACTTACACCATTGGAGACTGCACAGTTCTGGGCAGTGATACCACCGTCCCACTGATCCGAAATGTCGATCAATCAGGAGCACACCACCCCCCAGGCCAACAAGAAGCCGGGAAGCAGGTGGAGTAGTGGACTCCTAAAGACACAGGAGAACTCTTGTGAAATCAGAAAATTTACTCAAAGCTCTTCGGCCCCCATGACTTTTATAGTGCTGCTGTCTTTTCATATGACAGACACACATGGGCGATGGTGTGACTGCTACCACCTCACCCCCAGTATATGGCAGTAATTTTATCTGCTGGCTTCAGGGAAACCACAGAAAACCAGTGCTACACATATAGTGCTTGTAGTTTCACAGAATCTCGTCTGCTCCTTTATACATTACATGCTGTGTAGGAAATATATTATTAAAGCGCTACAAACACAGGAAATAGCGAACAATTACATTTCGTGTTCACCGCATATTAAACACAAGGTGCAGTTCTGATGCCAGAATTCTATGATTAGAGAGAGATTCCAGAGAGCAGTCAGACTTTCTGCTAAACGTGCAATCAAGAAAACATTTTGTTTCAGACATTTGTTCCTTGGCGAAAATTCCTGTGGACAGATATTTTCCCCAGTCAATAGGAAACTGTGAAATTGTAAATGCGCAGTGCATTTTGGTGTCATTTTTTTGCGATCTTGAACCGTCATGGTTTTTTTTTTTTTTTTTTTTTTAAACATAGTTCTCATTGAGTGCCATTTTTTAGTTTTTTGCAACTTTGACATGAAAACTGCAACGTCCAAATTCCACTACCTGTGGCATACATATGCAGATTTTGATGCCCTATTTAAATAGTCATGATCCACCTGTCCAGTGCCCATTCTTGTATTGTATTTGATGCACTCCAGTACCTCTGTTAACTGTCTGCATTCTCCAGGACGTCTCCTGTCTGGCTGCGGCTTCCAGTACCTCTGCTACCTGTTTCCCACATGCTTAATCTGCCTGCAGCACCGTCGAACATGCGTTGGGCTTCAAGGATCCACCTCACCTAGTGAGACTGACATTCTCATTTTCCTTCTACGTCCCTAATCTGTTTGACTCCTGAAATTGTACCTGGCTATCCTTATAATTTGTGTACACGAGTCTGATATTGTCCTGGACTTTCTAGTTCTCACCATGCTACCTGTTCCTCAACTTGTCCAGCAGCAACTCAATGGACACCACCCAAGGGCCCGTGCAGTAAAGATCAGAATCAGAATTTTGCATTGGGGCCCACAAGTTTTGAGATTGCAATTTGCACCCATTTATATAATCAAGTTACTTCTTCCAAATCTATATCCTATTAGCTGAATTGTCTTAGCTTACAGGACCTTGTATACAGAAAAACAGAAATATCTTTATATACAACACAAAACAACTAAACAACGGACTGATTATACTGTATATTCTGATCTCATATCAACTAATGGCTTGGAAAATCTTAATAATTGACTGGGATGAATATAAATGGTTTGTTTTCAGATTGCATTAATAAAGCTTCAGTTAAGGGCATATAGATAACGACATCACGTACAAGATACCAATACATTATGAGTGATGAGTCAGCAAATGTAAAGTCTACTTTTATAATATATTCTTATCCTTTTTTGCTGTTTGTTTATTTTTGTATTTGTACATTTGCTACATGGAAACCATTAATTATCAGAACTGCTCCCATTGATAAATGGGATAGAAAACATCACCAGCTCTTTGGCGATATTGAGCTGAATTCTGGGGTCATTGGGTGATCAACTGTTTACAATTATACCCATACAAATGTTACTATTGAGTTATCGAGTCGACATATCACATTAGCGTGGATCGGACATCGGGCACACCCGCCGATCAGCTGATATAAGCTCTGGAGGCATCGTTATCTAAACACGTTGAATAGAGCTGCACAGCGAAGCTCCATTCATTGTGTAGTAGCCGCTGTCGGGTACTGCAGAACAGCTCCTGTTGGTAAGAAATCGCATTTCTGTTATAGGGTTTCATTAAAAATATTGGACTGTTTAGCTTCTACAGCCTCTACGTATCATAGTACATAGCAGTAAAGAGGTTAAAGGGGTTATCTAGTTTCAGAAAAAGTTTTCAAAGGACAGACATAGTTATAAAATAATAAAAGTATACTCACTAAACATTGAATAGAGACTCCAGCCTCCTCTGCAGCTTATAACAGCCGATTGTAAGGGTAGCCAGGTATCTGACCACTACCAATCTGATATTAAGGAAAAATCCTGAGGATCAGTCAACACCATTAAATGGAATCTATCACCAGGTTTTGCCACCTAATCTGAGAGCAGCATAATGTAGTGGTAAATACTCTGATTACAGCAATGTGTCACTTATTGGGCTCCTTGCTGTAGTTTTGATAAAAAACAGTTTTATCAGCAGAAGACTATCACTATGGGACTAGTAATTCTGCTGCCATGTAGTCCTCTATAGTCATATAATCTGTATAACCCCTCGCCCACCACTTATTGGCAGTTTTCTGTCTATGCACAGTGCACACACAAAGCTGCCAATCAGTGGTATTGACGGTTATACAGGGCTCAGCACTGATCTACAGCAGATAAAACAGTGATTGTATCAAAATGATATTAACAAGCCCAGTAAGTGATACATAGCTGGAATCAGGGTCTCTGACCCTACATCATGCTACTGTCAGGTGGTGTAGCAAATACTAGTAACAGATTCCCTTTACGTTCCAGGCACATGACTGCTGCGGCCAAATACAGGCCAAACAGGTGACCAAAGGATAGTATATCACCTCTTCATATTCCAGTGTGGCCAGCGCTGGGGAAACGGGGAGTAAATACTTTAATTTATTTTTTAGAACCATTCCTATTCTTAGAAAACTTCAACCCCTTTAACGTACCTTGCAGTCTCCTCTGCACTGTGATACATAGAGGCTACATTTTATTTTAATGAAACCCTGTAGCCAAAAGGTTTTAACAGGAAACACATGCAATTAAAAAGGACTTTTTCACTGGATTTTTTTTAATTTAAACTGATCCACAGTTTCTGGAACAGTTTTTTTATTTTCTTCTGTGCCTCCTTGTTCATGTTTATTACTGAGGATGCGTAATCAGAAAATTACTTGTTGCTTAAACCACTTTTTATGTTAAGGTGCTAAATTATTTTTTTATTCAATTTTCTATAGTACGATCTATACTAAAATAATAATAAAAAAATACATCCTGATGCTTTTACATACTAGGTTTAATGTTAGATTCATATTTCCTGTACTTTACAGACTTTTCAGCAGTCTCATTATCACTACAGACAGGTTTACAATGACAACTCTATCTACAGTAATGCGGATCAACCATTCACAAAAGGTGATAATCATAGTCACCCCTCCCCCCTCACTTTACAATGACCTCTGTCCAGATTAGAGCATGCTCAGATAATCCTTCTACTCAACACACAAAATCAGTCTAAATGGCCACTGAAAAGAACGGGAAGTACGAGTCTAATACTTGACCTAGTGGCCAGTGAGAAAATTTGAAGATTTAAAAAAAAAAATAATAATAATAAATTTATATATATATTTTAATTATATATATATATATATATATATATATAATTAAAACACTAGATGGTGGCCTGATTCTAACGCATCCGGTATTCTAGAATATGTATGCGTAGTGTATAGCACAGCCCACGTAGTACATTGCGCAGCCCATGCAGTACATTGCGCAGCCCACGCAGTACATTGCGCAGCCCACGCAGTACATTGCGCAGCCCACGCAGTACATTGGGCTGCGCAATATACTACGTGGGCTGCGCAATGTACTGCGTGGGCTGCGCAATGTACTGCATGGGCTGCGCAATGTACTGCATGGGCTGCGCAATGTACTACGTGGGCTGTGCAATGTACTACGTGGGCTGTGCAATGTACTACGTGGGCTGTGTAATATACAACGTGGGCTGTGCAATATACTACGTGGGCTGCGCTGCGCAGCCAACGCAGTACATTGCGCAGCCCACATAGTACAGTGCTCAGCCCACGTAGTATATTGCGCAGCCCACGTAGTATATTGCGCAGCCCACGTTGTATATTGCGCAGCCCACGTAGTACATTGCGCAGCCCACGTAGTACATTGCGCAGCCCACGTAGTACATTGCGCAGCCCACGTAGTATATTGCGCAGCCCACGTTGTATATTGCGCAGCCCACGTAGTATATTGCGCAGCCCACGTTGTATATTGCGCAGCCCACGTAGTGCATTGCGCAGCCCACGTAGTGCATTGTGCAGCCCACGAAGTATATTGCGCAGCCCACATTGTATATTGCGCAGCCCATGTAGTACATTGCGCAGCCCATGTAGTATATTGCACAGCCCACGTTGTATATTGCGCAGCCCACGTAGTATATTGCGCAGCCCACGTAGTATATTGCGTAGCCCACGTACTATATTGCGCAGCCCACGTAGTATATTGCCCAGCCCACGTAGTATATTGCCCAGCCACGTAGTATATTGCCCAGCCACGTAGTATATAGCACAGCCCACGTAGTATATTGCACAGCCACGTATTATATTGCACAGCCCATGTAGTATATTGCCCAGCCACGTAGTATATAGCACAGCCCACGTAGTATATTGCCCAGCCACATAGTATATTGCACAGCCCATGTAGTATATTGCCCAGCCCACGTAGTATATAGCAATGTGGGCATCATATCCCTGTTAAAAAAAAAGAAATAAAATAAAAAATAGTTATATGCTCGCCTTCCGGAGCCCCCGGATCCAAGCGAAGCGGTTACTGACGCTGCTCGTGCGCTCCGGTCTCAAGAGTGCATTGTGGTCTCGCGAGATGATGACGTAGCTACGTCATCATCTCGTGAGATCGCAGCATGGACCGGTTACCGGAGTGTTGCGAGGAGCGGGAAAGGCCTGTTGTGGATCCGAGGGACCGACGGACGGTGAGTATATATCGATTTATTTTTTTTTTATTATTATTTTTAACATTAGATCATTTTACTATTCATGCTGCATAGGCAGCATCAATAGTAAAACGTTGGTCACACAGGGTTAATAGCAGCGGTAACGGAGTGCATTACACCGCGGCATAACACGGTCCGTTACCGCTGCCATTAACCCTGTGTGAGGGCAGACTGGAGGGGAGGAAGGAGCGGCCATTTTTCCTCCGGACTGTGCCCGTCGCTAATTGGTCGTGGCTGTTTTGCTACGACCAATCAGCGACTTGGATTCCATGACAGACAGAGGCCGCAACCAATGAATATCCGTGACAGACAGACAGACAGAAAGACGGAAGTGACCCTTAGACAATTATATAGTAGATATGACAAATGTTTAAAAAGTACATTCAACTTAAAACTAGATATAACAATACCGATATAGGCCCATGTGTAAGTACATGTCACATGTAGCATGTCATAAAGGTCCTAACATGAGAAGCATAACTAAGACCACACATAAATGCAAAAGTGAACAACTTTATCGAAAAATAGATAAAAACATAAAAAGTACAAAGAAAGGAAAAATGGGCAGGAGAATTAGAGGCCCCAATGAATGGCACAATGCGATGGGCATGCACAAAGGAATGATGAGCAGATGAATGAAGTAAATGGAAATAAAACGGTGCAATAGTCAGAGGTGAATGATAGAATCAGTATACAGTATGTAGTTGTCACAGACACTGTTATTATCAGGCTGCATTGTTCGTGTTGGTGCCTGGATTCTGTGATCTATGTGTAAAGCCGTAATGTCAGAACACAAGCTGCCGCTCAGGATCTGCACGGTCCGTGTAGCCATGAGCTTTGCACAGAGGATCCCTGGTGATTTTCCTCTTCCCGTTTCTCCGGCTGTAGCACAAGTCTTGTTTGATTGACTCGGGCCCTGTAGAAGCTTTCAGTCTGAGCCGCCATCTGATCACTTCTGACAGCGCCGATTCTTTCAAAATATTTTCAGAGCTGCTTTTGCTTTCTTTGTTTTTGGGAACAGCCACAGGCCGACATCACATCGACTTGTCTGGTGTTTACAGCTCAGGATATTCTTGTAACATGGAGACTTATTTTTTTTAGACTATAAGGCTGGGGTCACACATGCGAGTTTTACGGACGTAAGAGCGCAGAAACTACGTCCGTAAAACTCGCATTACATACGGCACAATTATTCTCAATGGGGCTGCTCCTATTAGCCGTATATTACGGTTCAGTATTATACGGCTTTCTACGGCCGTACAAAATCGCAGCATGCTGCGTTTGTCAGCGTACTGCGCAAATAATACGCCAATGAAAGTCTATGGGGGCGCGAAAAATACGGATTCCACACGGACCTGCAGTGTGACTTGCGAGAAATACGCAGCGCTGTTAGTGAAAAGTCGGTAATTCAATTGCCGGCTTTTCATTTCTCCTGCACAAACCCGACAGGATATGAGACATGGTTTACATACAGTAAACCATCTCATATCCCCTTTTTTTTTGCATATTCCACATTACTAATGTTAGTAGTGTGTATGTGCAAAATTTCAGCGCTGTAGCTGCTGAAATAAAGGGTTAAATGGCGGAAAAAATTGGCGTGGGCTCCCGCGCAATTTTCTCCGCCAGAGTGGTAAAGCCAGTGACTGAGGACAGATATTAATAGCCAGGAGAGGGTCCATGGTTATTGGCCCCCCCGTGGCTAAAAACATCTGCCCCCAGCCACCCCAGAAAAGGCACATCTGGAAGATGCGCCAATTCTGGCACTTGGCCACTCTCTTCCCACTCCCTGTAGCGGTGGGATATGGGGTAATGAAGGGTTAATGCCACCTTGCTATTGTAAGGTGACATTAAGCCAGATTAATAATGGAGAGGCGTCAATTATGACACCTATCCATTATTAATCCAATTGTAGGAAAGGGTTAAAAAACACACACACACACACATGATTACAAAGTAGTTTAATGAAATAAACACAGCGGTTGTTGTAATAATTTATTGTTCTCCCATTCCATTTCCAGGACCTCGCTTGGCAACATAATAAACGCACAAGATACATACCTTCTGGTGAACCGTCTCGTCCCACGAAGTAATCCATCTGAAGGGGTTAACTAATATTACAGGCAGGAGCCCTGCAAATGCAGCTGTGCTCCGTGCTTGTAATCCCCGGGGAATGAATGAAATGTAGGTCATTGACCTACATTTCCTTCAGTCGCGGTGATGCGCCCCCTGGTGGATGTCCTCATATGACCTGGAGCGTGGGAAAAAGTTCCCAGGCTGCAGTTCATGAGAACATCCAGCAGGGGCGCATCACCGCGACTGAAGGAAATGTAGGTCAATGACCTACATTTCATTCATTCCCCGGGGATTACAAGCACGGAGCACAGCTGCATTTGCAGGGCTCCTGCCTGTAATATTAGTTAACCCCTTCAGATGGATTACTTCGTGGGACGAGATCTGACAGCAGAAGGTATGTATCTTGTGCGTTTATTATGTTGCCAAGCGAGGTCCTGGAAATGGAATGGGAGAACAATAAATTATTACAACAACCGCTGTGTTTATTTCATTAAACTACTTTGTAATCATGTGTGTGTGTGTTTTTTAACCCTTTCCTACAATTGGATTAATAATGGATAGGTGTCATAATTGACGCCTCTCCATTATTAATCTGGCTTAATGTCACCTTCCAATAGCAAGGTGGCATTAACCCTTCATTACCCCATATCCCACCGCTACACGGGAGTGGGAAGAGAGTGGCCAAGTGCCAGAATAGGCGCATCTTCCAGATGTGCCTTTTCTGGGGTGGCTGGGGGCAGATGTTTTTAGCCACGGGGGGGCCAATAACCATGGACCCTCTCCTGGCTATTAATATCTGCCCTCAGTCACTGGCTTTACCGCTCTGGCGGAGAAAATTGCGCGGGAGCCCACGCCAATTTTTTCCGCCATTTAACCCTTTATTTGAGCAGCTACAGCGCTGAAATTTTGCACATACACACTACTAACATTAGTAGTGTGGAATATGCAAAAAAAAGGGGGATATGAGATGGTTTACTGTATGTAAACCATGTCTCATATCCTGTCGGGTTTGTGCAGGAGAAATGAAAAGCCGGCAATTGAATTACCGGCTGTTCACAGATATCGCGCTGATTGAAATCTAAATACAGAATATATATATATGTGTCACAATGACATATATATATATATATATATATATATACTGTATATATGTTTTCCCGAACATTTGAGCACATAAATCCATTAGATGTCGGTTTTGCAAGCCTGCGCGAAAATCTCGCAGTACGGATGCCATACGGATTACATACGGAGGATGCCATGCGCAAAATACGCTGAAACACCCTGACTACGGATCAATATTTTGGGGACATTTCTCCGTATTACGGCCGTAGTACGGACGTATAATACGTGGCGTATTTTCTTACGCCATGTGTGACCCCAGCCTAACTCATAGTATAGGTGAGGCCACTGCATGGTCATCGGTCCAGGGGCATATCTCCAGGAAGGGTCTCCATAGTGCAAGTAAAAGGGCACACAGAATGTCTTGTACCTGGAAAGACTGACTACTGTGCGGCAATACAGCCTCCAACACGCTGCTGTGCAAATCAGTCAGAAACAACCAAACTATTAGATTATCATTTCTGAAGCCAACAATTCTCCCATGGAATCAGATGTCAAAGAACATGGATGGACGCTGTTTGCTGTATATGGACCTGCAAGAACAGCAAGGGGCATTGCTGGTAGCAAAATTGCTACAATGTAAAGTCTTAGGGTATGTTTCCACGTTCAGGAAACGCTGCGTGTTTGACACTGTGCAGAGCCGCAGCGTCAAACACGCAGCGTCCAGATGTTACAGCATAGTGGAGGGGATTTTATCAAATCCCGTCTCCACTATGCGTGGTAACACGCACCCGGCGGCCCTGCGATTCCGGACATGCTGCGTGTCCTTTTAGATCGCATCATGTCCGTATACCTTGCGCCGCCGCTAGGTATATCACAGGGCCCTATGTGTGGGGTGTTCATTGCACACATCCGGCATCCTCGCGTCACAGAAGGGGGCGGGGCTTAGGGCGGAGCGGGTTTGCCGCTCCGTCCATACCGCTGGCCATCCTGAAGGTGGACACATACCACGTTGCAGATTTCCTGTGGATCCGCAGCGTTTTTTTCAGCACAGTTTCGCTGCTTAGGGCGAGCGTGTGGTTCTGTCCTCTTAAAGGGACAGCGCGCACTGTCCTAAAGTTTTCCCAGCCAATGGCTGGGAGACATTCATTATTTAAGGCACCTCCCCCTGAAGGGAGGTGCCTGTGCAGTGCAACATAGTAAGTTTGTTCCTAAACACTCTTGTTATTTCTCAGGTCCCACTGTTCGTATTGTTGTATACCTGCCTGTCTATCAGCCGTGTCCACCTGCTTGTTTATCATCATGTCAGCCCTTCTGTACATCAGCCTCTTCTGCATGCACCTGACAGAGCTCATCTGTTCACCAGCTGGTCTAGTCCGCACCTGCCAGTGCCCTGTACATCAGCCGGTCCCGCATGCACCTGCCAGAGCTCATCTCCACATCAGCCGGTCCAGTTCGCATCTACCAGTGCAGTTCTGTACATCGGCCAGTACAGTCCGCACCTGCCAGTGCAGTTCCGTACATCAGCTGGTCCCGCCCTGACATCTGAATGAGGCCTTACTAAAGACTGGGACAGCTCTGTAGTGTTAAAGCACCACTCCAGCTTTATTTATTTCAGTGTTGGAGTGGTGCTACTAATCTAAGTTCCCTGCCCATAGCCTTATACTTACCAACCACCATCTTCAGCTTTTCCCAGCGCCATTCTATTCAGTGCTGCCATCTTGGGACTAAAACTTCTGACTGACCGGATGTCATAGGTAACGGTCACAAGCTCTCAGTGTAAGTCTATGAAAGCCTTGTTCAGTCCTCGTTCTGGATCTCATAGACTAACATTGAGTAGTGACTTCCAGATTACTCCGGGAAACACTGGAGCGTTCCGGCAAACCACAAACTGCTGGAGACCAACTGGAGCAGTGCCAAGAACAGAAGGCAGCGGACGGTAAGTATAAGGCTGCCGTCACACTAGCAGTATTTTACATCAGAATTTGTAAGCCAAAACCAGGAGTGGGTGATAAATGCAGAAGTGGTGCATATGTTTCTATTATACTTTTCCTCTATTTGTTCCACTCCTGGTTTTGGCTTACAAATAATGATGTAAAATACTGACCAAATACTGCTAGTGTGACGGCAGCCTAAGACTTGGGGCAGGGAACTCAGATTAGTAGCACCGCTCCAGCGTTACAATAAGAAAAAACGCTGGAATGGCGCTTCAATGCATGTGCACATGCTGTGCGCAGAAAGCTATGGATGGTCAGGAGGAAAAATGATGGCGCCCTGCTAGTTGCATTAACCCTAGAATGTGCCAGGGAAACTTCACAAGAGATTGGTGCCACCCTGCGGATGCCCAGGTCGGACACTCTAAGGTAGGACGTAGCCTTCCATTGACCCACAACAGAACATTTGGTTTGGGCAAAAGCTGTTCACTATGTTGGACACAGTCTGACCTTCTGGAGGATTTGTGGTCTGTCACACTGTCCTCTGGCCTCCCACAAAACACTGCTGAGTTCTGCAGCTGTTCTTTCATTCAAGTTAGTTTTCACCAACTGCGCATTTAACCACTAAGCCGGTGTACAACTATAAGTGGCTGGAACCGCAAAAATTGATGTCAGAAGAAAATAAAACTACTTGTTCCTACATAAAGTCACTGTGACATTCCAGCGCGGTGTCACCCTCCTCTGTGTAAAGCCCTAAACTTCAAGTACTGATGTAAAGTCATGGAGCCAAGGGAAAAGCTAAGGGAAAAGCCTGTTGCATTTAATCCAGGCAAAGGCAAGGTAAAGCATTATAAGGCTATGTTCACACTAGGCTTTTTTGCAGCGTATTTTTAATGCAAATTTTCAGCTACGTTTTACAGTACCAGCAAAGTCTATGAGATTTCAGAAATCTCATGCACGCACATTGTGTTTTTTTTTGTCATCAGTATTTTGTGCTTTGCATGATTTTTTGGACATAAGATCATGTCACATGTTTCAGCGTATTTTCAGCATTTTTCACCCACTGATTTGAATGGGTAGTGAAAAAACACTGAAAAAAACCGCAGGTATCAGGTTTTGCGGGTTTTTTTGTGCCAAAACCTGATTCTATGGACTAGGACTTCTTTTTCAACACTAAACTTTATCATCATGCACAAGAGACAAATCTAGCATGCCAAAAATGCTGCAAAAAATGTGAACTTACCTTTAAGACTTTGAACTTGCATTTATCATGTGATAATACTGATCAGATGCACTCAAGACTCAGGAATCTCACGCAGATATATCTAAGATTAGGGCTGGTTCTAGCTGTTTTGGACTCTTAGGGTATGTGTCCACGTTCAGGAAACGCTGCGTTTTTGACGCTGCGTTTTTCCGCAGCGTCAAAAACGCAGCGTCCAGATGTTACAGCATAGTGGAGGGGATTTCATGAAATCCCGACTCCACTATGCGTTAAAAAACGCATGCGTTTTTGCCACGAAAACGCACATGCGGTGCGTTTTTTCAAAACGCAGCATGTTGCTACAATGAGCAAAACAGGCAGGAACACCGCAGGTGACCTGCCAGTGACCTCAGGTGCAGTTTTGGTCAGGATTTTACCTGCATAAAATCCTGACCAAAGCCTGAACGTGGACACATACCCAAAGGGTATGTTTCCACGGTCAGGAAACGCTGCTTGTTTGACGCTGCGCAGCGCTGCAGCGTCAAACAAGCAGCGTCCAGATGTTCCAGCATAGTGGAGGGGATTTGATGAAATCCCGTCTCCACTATGCGTGGAAACCCGCACGCGGCGGCCCTGCGACTCCGGACATGCTGCGCGTCTTTTCAGATCGCAGCATGCCCGTACACCTTGCGGGGACGCAGCGTCCCCGCAAGGCATATCACAGGGCCCTATGGGAGAGAGCGATCATCCCGGATGTGAAGAGTTAACACATCCGGCATGATCGCGTCCCATTAAGGGGGCGGGGCTTAGCGCCGAGCGGCGATACCGCCGCCCATCCGTACCGTGGAGTCATACCCAAAGGGTATGTGTCCACGTTCAGGATTGCATCAGGATTTGGTCAGGATTTTCCATCAGTATTTGTAAGCCAAAACCAGGAGTGGGTGATAAATACAGAAGTGGTGCACATGTTTCTGTTATACTTTTCCTCTAATTGTTCCACTACTGGTTTTGGCTTACACATACTGATGAAAAATCCTGACCAAATCCTGATGCAATCCTGAACGTGGACACATACCCTAGGGTGTGTGTCCACGGTCAGTAGACGCTGCTGGTTTGACGCTGCAGCGTCAAACACGCAGCGTCCAGATGTTCCAGCATAGTGGAGGGGATTTTTTGAAATCCCGTGTCCACTATGCGTGGAAACCCGCACGCGGCGGCCCTGCGACTCCGGACATGCTGCGCGTCTTTTCAGATCACAGCATGTCCGTGCTACCTGCGGCGACGCTGCGTCGCCGCAAGTAATATCACAGGGCCCTATGGCGAGGGGTGCGATGATCCCGGATGTGTACAGTACACATCCGGCATCATCGCGTCCCAGAAAGGGGGTGGGGCTTAGCGCCGAGCGGCTTCGCCGCTCCGGCGATACCGCAGGCCATCCTGATCGTGGACACGCAGCCTAAGGGTATGACTCCACGTTCAGGATGGCCGGCGGTATCGCCGCAGCGGCGAAGCCGCTCGGCGCTAAGCCCCGCCCCCTTTCTGGGACGCGATCATGCCGGATGTGTTAACTCTTCACATCCGGGATGATCGCTCTGTCCCATAGGGCCCTGTGATATGCCTTGCGGGGACGCTGCGTCCCCGCAAGGTGTACGGACATGCTGCGATCTGAAAAGACGCGCAGCATGTCCGGAGTCGCAGGGCCGCCGCGTGCGGGTTTCCACGCATAGTGGAGACGGGATTTCAAAAAATCCCCTCCACTATGCTGGAACATCTGGAAGCTGCTTTTTTGACGCTGCAGCTCTGCGCAGCGTCAAAAAAGCAGCGTTTCCTGACCGTGGAAACATACCCTTAGGGTATGTGTTCACGTTCAGTTTTGCTTCAGGCTTTGGTCAGGATTTTTTGCAGGTAAAATCCTGACCAAAACTGCACCTGAGGTCACTGGCAGGTCACCTGCGGTGTTCCTGCGTGTTTTGCTCATTGTAGCAACATGCTGCGTTTTGAAAAAACGCACCGCATGTGCGTTTTCGTGGCAAAAACGCATGCATTTTTAACGCATAGTGGAGTCGGGATTTCATTAAATCCCCTCCACTATGCTGTAACATCTGGACGCTGCGTTTTTGACGCTGCGGAACAACGCTGCGTCAAAAACGCAGCGTTTCCTGAACGTGGACACATACCGTTTGGCTCCAGATTTTAATTGTGCCCCCACTTACCTTGCCCTGGCTAGACACGCTGGATCCATATTTACGGTAAAAACGGACACATTAAAAAAGGCTGATTTTTTTTTTTTTTATATCTCATAGGAAAAACAAAAAAAGAAATAAAAATTAAAAAAAGGAAAGTGTGAGTGAGGCCAAAAAAGTGGCCCTCCTTCTAGATATTAGATATGAATATATACTTCTGATGGATAATCACTGTACCCAACATTTTTACCATTTAATTTCCAGTAAGTTTTACAATTGCTGCCTGTGCATTAGTCTGAGAGATTAGCGTCTGTTATACGGTACATGGTCCAGACTTTCCCTGTTCTCCCCTTACCTGTACATATTGGGGGGTTGAGGGAAACTAATTACACAAGTTGGTAATTTTTTTTTACAAAACACACAATTTTTTAGCAATGTATAAATTAAAGATATTAGGCCGCGGCCACACAAGCGTTTATTCTCTCATCCGTGAAAAGGGTCGATTATGCAAATCACACTCTGATCTGAGTGTCAGTGTATTGTGATCTGATTCTCTTGGATGCAGAGAGGTGGAGACTTTTTTATCCATCTCCACCATTCTGTCAGTCCATGGAAATCAGACTGCACTCAGATGACATCCGAGTGCAGTCCCATGTTTTCCATTGACTTGCATGGCCAAGTGTGATCCAAATATCAGATCAAACTCAGGCATGCAGTGATTTTTTTTTTCTCCGACCATCGTTGCTTGAGTAAACAATCAGACATGAGCACGGCCCCATAAAATAACATTGGTGTGGGTGCAATCCAATGTTTTGTCAGATCACACTTGGGCCGAAAATACTGCCATGTGCACGAGCCCTAACAGATATTTATGAGAACAAAACCTTCTGGACCCTCACGTAGCAGCGGCTGCACAATTCTCTGCATTATCAGATATTTCATGGAGCTTTTACCATCAATATTTACATAACAATTAGTCAATATTATCCAATCAATTAATCAATCAGATGTGTTCTCCTTCTTGTTTATAGTCTTTACTAGGTAAATGGCAGCCAGATCTTGCTGACCCCAGCTGGTAGATATTTCAGATAGGGAAGGTGTGATAAGACCGCGACAAGATCATTAATGACACATTGTCACAGCAGAGCCAACACTTTGCTCCGCCGCTGACTGTCCACCATGGTTTCGTCACTTCTCATTGATATGTGTTATTTATGAGTTTCTAGCACCTTCCATCAGCTAATGCTTTGAACCTAAGGTGACTTTGTCAGGGTATTTTTATACAAGTCTCCATAAGGCATCCGACATCAACATTTCCGAAATAGTTGGTTTGTGGGTTGATTAGTAATGGAAATCCAAGCACAATCTCCAAGGTAGCACATGAGCAATCTAATAATAGGAGAAGGAGTGAAAGAATAACTCTGACCCTATTACCACATGTATATTAAAATACTAAACTAAAATAAATAGGAACGTTTACTTGATTACAAATATCCCATCGTTTTGTGCACAACAGCTCCAATGTTCCTGCACCCTGGATAGGTGAGGTTTGTTGTGCACATCATTTACCCCTGACAGATTCCTTACCAGATAGTCACATTCACCTACAGTTACATTTACAGTATGTGTATAACTAAGTCCTGTTTTTTTGTTTGCATTGTCCAATGAGATCTAAATGGGGTGGTGGTACAAATTGGGCATCACTTTAGATTTTGTGGGTGTTCCACAATTTGAAGGATTAGGAATTGAATAATTCCAATGATTAGAGACTAGTGATGAGCGAATATACTCGTTACTCGACATTTCTCGAGCACGCCCGGGGGTCCTCCGAGTATGTTTTAGTGCTCGGAGTTTTAGTTTTCTTCGTCGCAGCTGAATGTTTTACATCTGTTAGTCAGCATAAGTACATGTGGGGGTTGCCTGGTTGCTACGGAATCCCCACATGTACTTATGCTGGCTAACAGATGTAAATCATTCAGCTGCGGCAATGAAAACTTAATTTCCGAGCACTAAAAAATACTCGGAGGACCCCTGAGCATGCTCGAGAAATCTCCAGTAACGAGTATATTCACTCATCACTATTAGACATGTAAATCTTGGGAGATTTGGTATGTGTAATCCAAGTGTTAAGAAGTAAACAGAGCACAGCGGTGACGTCACCGCTGTGCTTTCCGGCTGGCGCTTACACAGTGCAGAGCAGCACAGCGCCGGGGGACAGACACCGGAATGTAAGTATGCAGTGTTTGGGTTTTTTTACGTTTACGCTGGTAACCACGGTAAACATCGGGTTACTAAGCGCGGCCCTGCGCTTAGTAACCCGATGTTTACCCTGGTTACCAGGGGAATTTGCATAGTTGGTCGCTGGAGAGCTGTCTGTGTGACAGCTCTCCAGCGACCACACAGCGACGCTGCAGCGATTGGGATTATTGTCTATATCGCTGCAGCGTCGCTAAATGTGACGGTATCTTTAGCTGGGCTGTCAGTCCCAGATCTCTGCCATACATTCAGCTCTGTGTGGTTTGTCTTTCTGTGCCTTGTGTGCTGCTTTTGGCTCTTTTTGCTGCTTGACCTTGGACCTCATTCTGACCATCCATTTTGCCTGCTCCCTTTTGCTCTGATCTGTGTTATCTTCCTGGTATTCTGACCTTGGGCCCGCTACCAACTTTGCCTTTGTCTCTTCCCTCTGTTTATGACATACCCTCCTGGCTTTTGACCTCGGACTCCTTGACTAGCGTGACTCGGGCTTGTTTGTGAGAAGTAACTCAGGATCACACCAGCATCCTGGTGGCCCTTAGTTAGAACTTCATAGTTCACACGTATGTCAATGCAAGTATTTTAGAAAGCTGCTTTGCTTTAGGCTATGCGCTAAACGGACCGCCCTAACGCAATGTGACCCTAGCCTTACAAGTTATGAGGTGGTAGATCTTGGGTGTCCAAAAATCCCTTTACCATTCTTCATTCTAATTTTAACCAGTTGTCCTTTTTGAAAAAATGATGCGACAGTAAAAGCAGATTTTGTATGATATCTCTAATCATGGAAATAGCATCAATGTTTCATGAACAAAAAAAGAAGAAAAATTAGTTTCCGTCATGAAATGCCAATCACTTAGGTAACGAGTGTAATAAGATTTTAATAATTCACATCATAATAACCTGTAACATGGAAATATTCACTAGATTTAATGGAAGTGATTACACAGTACAATATAAGCTAGAATTTCAAAAATCTATATATCAAATAAGTAAAAGGTGTGAACATTATGTTTCAACTTTATTTGACAGATCTGTCCAAATATCTATTGTTTATGTAAGGTAATTTTATGCAATGTAACAATGCAGCCACTAAAAGTACAAAGTACAAATCTAGGTGCTCATGTACATGACCATAGTCAGATTTGTGTTATTTGGATTTGTAAAAGGATGTCAAACAAATCATTGTTGGAACTCAAAGTCACTCAAAACAAGGATCACCAAGGTACGACTTGTCTACCTCAGACACATCATACAAAGTGATCAATCACTGGAGAAGGACATCATGGTCGGAAGAATAGAACTAACAAGGCGAAGAGGAAGATCAGCAACCTGATGGCTTGATACAATCCAGATAACGGCAGAGAAGACCCTGGTGGACCTATCTAAGCTTGCACAAGATCGATCTTCCTACAGAGCATTCATCAATCAAATCCCCATGGCTCAAGATCGATCTTCCTACAGAGTGTTCATCCATCAAGTCACCATTATGGTGTTTATTTTTTATAAAATGTATGATAAAAATGGCTTCACAGTCAACTCCAAATGGGGTGGTCTTATGCTAGGGGCCTCTATTGTATCAGAAAACTAATATATTAGAGTCTGGGCCACCAAATGATTTTCTGTGGATGGGGGTTGGGGGTTGCATTATAGTGTTGTGTGTGTGTGTGTGTGTGTGTGTGTGTGTGTGTGTGTGTGTGTGTGTGTGTGTGTGTGTGTGTGTGTGTGTGTGTGTGTGTGTGAGGCTGCATTATACTGTATATGTGGAGGGGGCTTGGGGGCTGCATTATACTGTGTGTGGGGGAGCTGCATTATACTGTGTGTGGATGTGGGATTTGGGCTGCATTATACTGTATGGGGGGCTTGGCAACTTCCAACTGCATTATACTGTGTGGGGGGACTGCATTATACTGTGTGTGTGTGGAGGGGGGTTGGAGCAACATTATACTATGTGGGGGGCTGCATTATAGTGTGTAGGGGGCTTAGCAACTGCATTATACTGTGTGGGGCACTGCATTATAATGTGTGTGGGGCTTGGGGTCTGCATTATAATTATACTGTGTGTGTGTGAGGTTGCATTACATGTGTGTGTGATGTGGGGGGTTGGGGGCTGCTTTATACTGTGTGGGGGGTTGGCAGCTGCATAACACTGTGTGTGGTGGGTTGGGGCTGAATTATACTGTGTGGGTGGGGCTTGGGGACTACATTATAATTATACTGTGTGTGGGGTTGGGAGCTGCATTATACTGTGTGGGAGGGGCTGCATTATACTGTGTGGGGGTTGGTGGCTGCATTATACTGTGGGTGTGGGGCTGCATTATACTGTGTGTGTGAAGGGGCTTGGCGGCTGCATTACACTGTGTGTGTGGATGGGGGATTGGGGATTGCATTATCGTGTGTGAGGTTGCATTATACTGTGTGTGGGATCGGGGCTTGGGGGCAGCATTACACTGTGTGGATGGGGGGTTGGGGGTTGCATTATAGTGTGTGAGGTTGCATTATACTGTGTGCGTGGGATCGGGGCTTGGGGCAGCATTACATTGTGTGTGTGTGTGCGGGGTGTTGGGGCTGCATTATACTGTGCGTGGGGGGGGTGGCAGCTGCATTATACTGTGTGTGGGGGGCTGCATTATACTGTGTGTGGGGGGTTGGGGGCTGCATTATATACTGTGTGTGAGGGAGACTGCTTTATACTGTGTGTGGGGAGTTGGAAGCTGCATTATACTGTGTGTGCAGGGGGGTTGTTGGCTGCATTATACTGTGTGTGTGTGTGTGGGTGCTGAATTATACTGTGTGTGTGGGGGGTTAGGGTCTGGATTATACTGTGTGTGTGTGGTGGCTGCATTACACTGCTTATGGGGGAGGCTGCATTATAGTCTATGAGGGGGCTGCTTTATACTCTTTGAGGGGACTGCATTATACTCTATGAGAGGGCTGCATTATACTCTGAGGGGGCTGCATTATACTATATAAGAGGGGCTGCAATTAATCTATGGGGCAGCATTGTACTTTATGTGGGGAGCTGCATTCTACTCATAGAGGGGCTGCATTCTACTTGGAGGGGGGCTGAATCTCCTACTTTGTGGGGCAGCATTGTACTCTGGGAGGGCCACATTGTACTCTATGGGGGGCCGCATTGTACTCTATGAGGGCCGCATTTTACTCTATGGGGGCCACTGTTCTGAATTCTGCTTTTGGGCTCCCTCCGGTGGTTGTAGGTGGTAATGCAGTTGCCCCTGAGTTGCAGCCCTGGTCAGGTGTATCTGCTGATTTCAGTTCTGATTGGGGTATTTAGGCGTGCAGGATTCATTTGTCCTTGCCAGTTGTCAATTGTTCTTGGGAGGTTATGGACCTCTGCCTGGTTCCTCCTGCCTTTCTGCCAAATCAGCAAAGATAAGTGTCTGGGTTTTTTTTCCTGTGGCACACATGCAGTGTGCTTCACAATTCAGTGCTATTCTTTGTGTTTTCTTGTCCAGCTTCGATTGTGTCAGTAATTTCTCAGTCTTGTTGGATTCTCTGGAGTGGCAGATATACATTCCATGTCTTTAGTTAGATTGTGGAACTTTTTGTTTTATCTGCTGTGGATATTTTTGGAAGGGTTTTAATACTGACCACTTAGTATTCTGTCCTATCTTTCCCTATTTAGCTAGAGTGGCCTCTTTTGCTAAATCCTGTTTTCTACCTGCGTGTGTCTATTCTTCTCCTACTCACAGTCATTATTCGTGGGGGGCTGCCTATCCTTTGGGGGTCTGCTCTGAGGCAAGATAGCATTCCTATTTCCCTCTATAGGGGTATTTAGTCCTCCGGCTGTGTCGAGGTGTCTAGGTTCGTGTTAGGCACACCCCACGGCTACTTCTAGTTGCGGTGTTAGTTCAGGATTTGCGGTCAGTACAGGTACCACCGACTCCAGAGAAAGTTTAATGCGGCTCCAAGGTCACCGGATCATAACAGTACAACTGGCCTATAATGAGTTAAATGCATCTCAGAAGAAGGGAAGAGAGGTGTTGAGCCATTTTTTTTTTCTGCAGTCTGTTTTATCTTTTTTTTTTTCCCTCTTTATTCATGGGTGGCTGAGGAGTCTTGTGCCAGCATGGATGTTCAGGAACTAGCTTCTCGTGTAGATCAGCTTGCTGCTAGGGTACAGGGTATTTCTGATTATATTGTTCAGACTCCTGCTTTAGAGCCGAAGATTCCTACCCCTGATTTGTTTTTTTGGTGATAACTGATAAGTCCAAATTTTGGGGTTTTAAAAACAATTGTAAACTGTTTTTTGCTCTGAGACCGCGATCCTCCGGTGATTCTATTCAGCAGGTTAAAATTGTCATCTCAGTTAATAAATACACATAAAATGTGTATAGGTTCGCGCTGGAAACGTGACTGTATATGATGGAAAAAAGAAAGTAGGGGGACTATTGTTGGTTCAGATATGGGAGAATATTAAATTATTCCAGACACAGAGCTGTAAACAGCATAAGAAAATGCTCAACGCTCACCTGTCTTATGCAGATGGTTAGGAGCGTCTAGTAGTCCCAGCAGGTGCTAGAGGATGTCCGTCCAGAAGATCCTTACATGAAGGTAGATCCTAGTAGGACGAAGTCCGTTAGTGCAGAGAAGATCGTGGCTACCCCGGCCGGTAGCAGCCACTGTTCACCTGGTGGCAGAGAGAGGCGGGGTCCAGCTGTGCCGGCGCCGCGTGTGAGTCGAGCGGTGCGTGCGGCTTGATACTTGGCGCCACTTTTTATATAAATTCCAAAATTGTCATCTCCCTGCTGCGTGGCGATCCTCAGGATTGGGCATTTTCCCTGGAATCTGGGAATCCTGCCTTGCTTAATGTAGATTCCTTTTTTCAGGCTTTAGGATTATTATATGATGAACCGAATTCTGTGGATCAAGCGGAGAAAACCTTGTTGGCCCTGTCTCAGGGTCAAGAGGCGGCAGAATTGTATTGTCAGAAATTTAGAATATGGTCTGTGTTGACTAAATGGAATGATGATGCTTTGGCGGCAATTTTCAGAAAGGGTCTTTCTGAATCCGTTAAAGATGTTATGGTGGGGTTTCCCACGCCTTCCGGTCTGAGTGATTCTATGTCTCTGGCCATTCAGATTGATCGGCGCTTGCGGGAGCGTCAAACTGTGCGCGCTGTGGCGTCGTCCTTAGAGCAAGGTCCTGAGCCAATGCAGTGTGATAGGATTTTGTCTAGAACGGAACGACAAGGATTCAGACGTCAGAATAGGTTGTGTTATTATTGTGGCGACGCTTCTCATGTCATTTCAGTCTGCCCTAAGCGGACAAAAAGGATCGCTAGTTCATTTACTATCAGTACTGTACAACCTAAATTTCTGTTATCAGTGTCCTTGATCTGCTCATTGTCATCATTTTCTGTCATGGCGTTTGTGGATTCAGGCGCCGCCTTGAACTTAATGGATTTTGAGTTTGCCAGGCGTTGTGGTTTTCCCTTGCAGCCTTTGCAGAACCCTATCCCTTTAAGGGGGATTGATGCTACACCTTTGGCTAAAAATAAGCCCCAGTTTTGGACACAGGTGACCATGTGCATGGCACCAGCCCATCAGGAAGATTGTCGATTTCTGGTGTTGCATAATTTGCATGATGTTATCGTGCTGGGTTTTCCGTGGTTGCAGGTACATAATCCTGTGTTGGATTGGAAATCTATGTCTGTGACTAGTTGGGGTTGTCAGGGGGTTCATAATGATGTTCCTTTGATGTCAATCTCCTCTTCTTCCTCTTCTGAAATTCCAGAGTTTTTGTCTGATTTTCAGGATGTATTTGATGAGCCCAAGTCCAGTTCCCTTCCACCGCACAGGGACTGTGATTGTGCGATAGACTTGATTCCAGGCAGTAAGTTTCCTAAGGGCCGACTTTCCAACCTGTCTGTGCCTGAACATACCGCCATGCGGAGTTATGTTAAGGAGTCTTTGGAGAAAGGGCATATTCGGCCATCTTCTTCACCGTTGGGAGCGGGTTTTTTCTTTGTTGCTAAGAAGGATGGTTCCTTGAGACCTTGTATTGATTATCGCCTCTTGAATAAGATCACGGTCAAGTTTCAATACCCTTTACCTTTGCTTTCCGATTTGTTTGCTAGGATTAAGGGGGCTAGTTGGTTTACGAAGATTGACCTTCGGGGGGGCATATAATCTTGTTCGTATTAAGCAGGGTGATGAATGGAAAACTGCATTTAATACGCCCGAAGGCCATTTTGAATACCTTGTGATGCCATTCGGGCTCACTAACGCTCCATCTGTTTTTCAATCCTTCATGCATGATATCTTCCGGACTTATATTGATAAATTCTTGATTGTATATTTGGACGATATTTTGATTTTTTCCGATGATTGGGAGTCTCATGTGAAACAGGTCAGGATGGTATTTCAGATCCTTCGTGATAATGCTTTGTTTGTAAAGGGGTCTAAGTGTCTCTTTGGGGTGCAGAAGGTTTCTTTTTTGGGCTTTATTTTTTCTCCCTCATCTATGGAGATGGATCCTGTTAAGGTTCAGGCCTTTCATGATTGGATTCAACCTACATCCGTGAAGAGTCTTCAGAAATTTTTGGGTTTTGCAAATTTTTATCGCCGTTTCATTGCTAACTTCTCCAGCGTGGTTAAACCCTTGACTGATTTGACGAAAAAAGGCACTGATGTGGCGAATTGGTCCTCTGCGGCTGTCTCTGCCTTTCAGGAGCTTAAACGCCGATTTACTTCTGCTCCGGTGTTGCGCCAACCAGATGTTTCTCTTCCGTTTCAGGTTGAGGTTCACGCTTCTGAGATTGGGGCAGGGGCCATTTTGTCTCAGAGGGATTCTGTTGGTTCTTTGATGAAACCGTGTGCCTTCTTCTCCCGCAAGTTTTCGCCTGCTGAACGCAATTATGATGTCGGCAATCGGGAGTTGTTGGCTATGAAGTGGGCGTTTGAGGAGTGGCGACATTGGCTTGAGGGAGCTAAGCACCGTATTGTGGTCCTGACAGACCATAAGAATTTGATTTACCTCGAGTCTGCCAAACGGCTGAGTCCTAGACAGGCTCGATGGTCCTTGTTTTTTCCTCGTTTTGATTTCGTGGTTTCGTATCTTCCGGGTTCTAAGAATATTAAGGCTGATGCCCTTTCTAGGAGTTTTTTGCCTGATTCTCCTGAGGTCCTTGAACCGGTCGGCATTCTGAAAGAAGGGGTGGTCCTTTCTGCCATTTCCCCTGATTTACGGCGGGTTCTTCAGGAATTTCAGGCTGATAGACCTGACCGCTGTCCAGTGGGGAAATTGTTTGTTCCTGACAGATGGACTAGTAGAGTGATTTCTGAGGTTCACTCTTCTGTGTTGGCTGGTCATCCTGGTATTTTTGGTACCAGAGATTTGGTTGGTAGGTCCTTTTGGTGGCCTTCGTTGTCACGTGATGTGCGTTCTTTTGTGCAGTCCTGTGGGACTTGTGCGCGGGCCAAGCCTTGTTGTTCCCGTGCTAGTGGGTTACTTTTGCCATTGCCGGTCCCTGAGAGGCCCTGGACGCATATTTCTATGGATTTCATTTCGGATCTTCCGGTTTCCCAGAGGATGTCGGTTATCTGGGTTGTTTGTGACCGGTTTTCTAAGATGGTTCATTTGGTGCCTTTGCCTAAATTGCCTTCCTCTTCAGAGTTGGTTCCGTTGTTTTTCCAGCATGTGGTTCGTTTGCATGGTATTCCGGAGAATATTGTGTCCGACAGAGGTTCCCAGTTTGTTTCTAGGTTTTGGCGGGCCTTTTGTGCTAGGCTGGGCATTGATTTGTCTTTTTCTTCTGCATTTCATCCTCAGACAAATGGCCAGACCGAGCGAACTAATCAGACTTTGGAGACTTATTTGAGATGCTTTGTGTCTGCCGATCAGGATGATTGGGTGGCCTTTTTGCCATTGGCCGAGTTTGCCCTTAATAATCGGGCTAGTTCGGCTACTTTGGTTTCGCCTTTTTTATGTAATTTTGGTTTTCATCCTCGTTTTTCTTCTGGGCAGGTTGAGCCTTCCGACTGTCCTGGTGTGGATTCTGTGGTTGACAGGTTGCAGCAGATTTGGGCTCATGTGGTGGACAATTTGGTGTTGTCTCAGGAGGAGGCTCAACGTTTTGCTAACCGTCGTCGGTGTGTTGGTTCCCGGCTTTGGGTTGGGGATTTGGGTTGGTTGTCTTCCCGTCATGTTCCTATGAAGGTCTCTTCCCCTAAGTTTAAGCCTCGGTTTTTTGGTCCTTATAGGATTTCTGAGATTATTAATCCGGTGTCTTTTCGATTGGCGCTTCCGGCCTCTTTTGCTATCCATAATGTCTTCCATAGATCTTTATTGAGGAAATATGTGGTGCCCGTTGTTCTCTCTGTTGATCCTCCAGCCCCTGTTTTGGTTGATGGGGAGTTGGAATATGTGGTTGAGAAGATTTTGGATTCTCGTTTTTCGAGGCGGAGGCTTCAGTACCTTGTCAAATGGAAGGGTTATGGCCAGGAGGATAATTCTTGGGTTTTTGCTTCTGATGTCCATGCTGCTGATTTGGTACGTGCCTTTCATCTGGCTCGTCTTGATCGGCCGGGGGGCGCTGGTGAGGGTTCGGTGACCCCTCCTCAAGGGGAGGGTACTGTTGTGAATTCTGCTTTTGGGCTCCCTCCGGTGGTTGTAGGTGGTAATGCAGTTGCCCCTGAGTTGCAGCCCTGGTCAGGTGTATCTGCTGATTGCAGTTCTGACTGGGGTATTTAGGCGTGCAGGATTCATTTGTCCTTGCCAGTTGTCAATTGTTCTTGGGAGGTTATGGACCTCTGCCTGGTTCCTCCTGCCTTTCTGCCAAATCAGCAAAGATAAGTGTCTGGGTTTTTTTTCCTGTGGCACACATGCAGTGTGCTTCACAATTCAGTGCTATTCTTTGTGTTTTCTTGTCCAGCTTCGATTGTGTCAGTAATTTCTCAGTCTTGTTGGATTCTCTGGAGTGGCAGATATACATTCCATGTCTTTAGTTAGATTGTGGAACTTTTTGTATTATCTGCTGTGGATATTTTTGGAAGGGTTTTAATACTGACCGCCTAGTAATCTGTCCTATCCTTTCCTATTTAGCTAGAGTGGCCTCTTTTGCTAAATCCTGTTTCTACCTGCGTGTGTCTATTCTTCTCCTACTCACAGTCATTATTCATGGGGGGCTGCCTATCCTTTGGGGGTCTGCTCTGAGGCAAGGTAGCATTCCTATTTCCCTCTATAGGGGTATTTAGTCCTCCAGCTGTGTCGAGGTGTCTAGGTTCGTGTTAGGCACACCCCACGGCTACTTCTAGTTGCGGTGTTAGTTCAGGATTGCGGTCAGTACAGGTTCCACCGACTCCAGAGAAAGTTTCATGCGGCTCCAAGGTCACCGGATCATAACAGGCCACATTGTACTGTATGGGAGGGCACTATACTATATGGAGGACCATGGGGTGCATGGAGGACCATGGGGTGCATTATGCTATGTGGAGGACTATGAAGTGCATTATACTATATGGAGGACTGTGGGGTGCAGTATGCTATGTGGAGGACTATGAAGTGCATTATACTATATGGAGGACTTTTTATATTAAACAAACAAAATGCCTATTCATCGAGTTATTGGATTGTTTACACCAGAGCAAAAATCATTGTTCTCAGGAGCACATCGCCCAGTGAAAACTGCAGCTGTGCTGCTGATAAAATGATACTGTATGGGGACAGATTAATCTACTAGTGCTTGTTCTGTGCCCATCATTCTTTCTCAGTTGGTGTACAGAGGTGGGGAAACAAGTGTCGAACAACTTCAATATTGTTGATCACACTTATTTAGCGGCCTGAAATCAACTCATGTAAATACAGCCCAAATATTTCTGTTTGATGATCTGAGAATTTGGGGTCCTGCTTTAAACTTTTGCCCAGGGTCCCACTTTGTTTAAAACCGACCCTGATGACAGGTAATTCCTCGAGTCTAAAAGACAGGGTCTGAGACAGGCCATGGGTACAATATTCATGTAAAAAAAAGAATTAAAATAAAAAATAGGGATATACTTACCTTCTGATGGCCCCTGGAGTCCTCCCGGCTCTCTGTGGTGCACGCGGCGGCTGCCGTTCCCAGGGATGCTTTGCGCGAAGGACCTTTGTGGCGTCACGGTCGCGTGACCGCGACGTCATGTCAGGTGATTCATGCAATGCATCCATGGGAACGTAAGCCGCCGCGTGCACCACTGAGAGCCGGGAGGACTCCAGGGGCCATCAGAAGGTAAGTATATCCCTATTTTTAATTTTAATAATTTTTTTGCTTGAATATTTTACCCAGGGCCTGGAGGAGAGTCTCCTCTCCTCCAGACCCTGGATACCATCTGGGACCGCTCCCTGCACCATAGGCGGCCACCTCAGAGCTCCGCACACGCCATATAAGACGACCCCCGGCGTATAAGGCGGCCCTTATTCATTGGTCAGTGGATCTTATTTGGACCATACCCAGAAACATTCATTATAGGAAATGATGAATTTGGAATATTTACCTACAACAGAACCCGCAGGGTGCGGTAACACTTGTTATTTCCAGATTCACTACAATACAAGCACTGTTTTCAGTGAGACTTGTATTGTAAAAACAAAAGAATGTTTATCTTATTTGATGCAGTGACATAAAGCAAAATGGGCAATTAACAAATAAAATCGAAATTTATACCATAAACACACAACTAGACCTATGGCTAACATATCATCAGAAGCCATCTGCATGCACAGTGCTGCTCTTGTGCCTATGGATATGCTCACATGTCTCAGATACACTACAGATTTTACACTCTTTAAGTGTCTGTCCAAATAAGTTATTATATGTAAAAGATCATGTAGAGCGAAACGTCGCCACAGAGGGCAGAATAAAGGAACTGCGATTTTTCACCAACGCATGAGGCGCTGTCTTCATTTTGTATTTGAATTTTCAGTGATGTGTCACTTAGTTTACTTGGTGCAGCAGTTGTGATAATCACAGTTTTCTATGCTGCAGATCTAGCAGAGCTCAGAATGCAGAGCCCGATAGAACTACGCCCACACCACTTATTGGCTGCTGTCTGTGTACACTGTATGGTTACAGAAAGCTGCTTATCAGTGCTGGGGGGATAGACTAGGAGGTACAAAGCCAGTTGTCCTATAGTGATCATCTCCTGCTAATAAAACACTGATTGTATTGAAACAGAAGAATACAGCCCAGTAAGTGACACATTGCTGTAATCAGGAACTCTACTCCTACATCATGCTGCTCTCAGATTACATAGCAAAAACCTGCTGACAGATTGTTTTAATGGTGTCCAGTATATGACTCTTAATATACTAACTGAGGAACACTTAACAGACAACTGCAACATTGAGTAAGGTTATGTGCACATTGAGTAAGGTAAAAAAATGCTTGAAAGACCGCTCTTACCCATTTTTATTGAAAATCGACTCACTGTTCATATATTTTAGCCTTTTTTTTTACTTCACGTTTTGAAAACCATTTCAATGAAGTAACCTGTCAATTCATCAGGCATTTTTCGCTGTGAAGCCGATCTAAGTTTTACAAACAGAAGTTAATGGGAAGACAACAAAAAATGCCACAAGAAAATGTCTGGCCATCAATTTCAGTGTTTTGTAAGTGTTTTCGAGGCATGTTTGCCCTGCATGGAGGGGGACAATATTAGGCTTTTCTGTTCCTTGATTTGACCTTTTCATTTTACATAATAGAAAAAGAGGGTAACTTACTGGAGCCGCCCAGTTTTTATTCCAAAACTTCCTGTAAATAACTTTTTAATTGTCTACACTTTGAGTTTCAGAGGAAAATATGGCCTCACGTGGGCATTTTGGTGCCAGAAGAGCACTAGTATTTTCCACTATTTCAGCAAACAATATGTCTAACAGATTTGAAATTGGTAATACTTACATCCTACAATAAAGGAGCTGGAAGCATCTCAGCAGTGGAATCATCTCAGTAAGGGTGCAGTAAGATGGCTGTATGAATCGCACCGAGATTGGATCACAGTGCTCGAACTGGCCAGTGCCAATGTCATGGCACTGTTGTAGGATATTCTGGGGCAAGGGGCTCCTTCCCTATCCCTAAAGCTAGGGGCGTCCTAGCTATCCCTGCTCACAGGATTACTTCTGATGGTGAAGATGCCGTGGCCATGTGTCTTGCTGAGCTCCTAAATCAGCCCTTATCTGTCCCCTCCCTGTTATGATCCCTAGTGGCTGAGGATCACAAATAGATCAGCAAGTGATTAAACTAAGGACGAGCTCTAGGGAGATGGTAACTGGACTGATCGCAAATCTGAACCTATCCAACACAACTAGAGGTAGCCGGTGAACGTGCCTAAAAAATTCCTAGACGTCTCGAGCCAGCCTGAGGAACTAGCTACCCCTAAAGAGAAAGAAAGACCTCGCTTGCCTCCAGAGAAATAATCCCCAAAGATATAGAAGCCCCCAACAAATATTAACGGTGAAGTAAGAAGAAGGCACATACATAGGGATGAAATGAGATTCAGCAAAAGAGGCCCACTAGTACTAGAAAGCAGAAAATAGAGCAGGGGTCTATGCGATCAATAAAAACCCTTACAAAATATCCATCCTGAGATTTCAAGAACCCACACACCAACTCACGGTGTGTGGGGAGAAACTCAGCCCACTAGAGCAACCAGCAAGCGAGGGAATTACATTTTAGCAAGCTGGAACAGAAAACATGATAAACACTGCTGATCAAAAAATGAGCAAACAAACGTTAGCTTATCCTGGATGGACTGGGAGCAAGGTAGTCAGAAGGAATCTGCGTAGCACTGATTACATCGACAGCCGGCAACAAGTGGAAGTAAAACAGAGCTATATAGGAACCTCCCAGAGGATAACGAACCAGCTGATAGCCAGAGACCAGCAGGATAACAGACAAAGCCACCAGGGGGAGCCCAAAGCAAAAGTCACACCATACCACCAGTGACCACAAGAGGGAGCCTGAACACAGAGTTCACAACAGTACCCCCCCCTTGAGGAGGGGTCACCGAACCCTCATGAAAACCACCAGGGCGATCAGGATGAGCCACATGGAAGGCACGAACCAAATCGGCTGCATGAACATCAGAGGCGACAACCCAAGAATTATCCTCCTGACCATAGCCCTTCCATTTAACCAAATACTGGAGCCTCCGTCTAGAAAGACGAGAATCCAAGATCTTCTCCACCACGTTTTCCAATTCTCCCTCAACCAGCACGGGGGCAGGAGGCTCAACCGGAGGAACCACAGGCACCACATACCTCCGCAACAACGAGCGATGGAACACATTATGAATAGCAAATGATGCTGGGAGGTCCAGACAAAATGACACAGGGCCAAGGACTTCCAGAATCTTATAAGGACCGATAAACCGAGGCTTGAACTTAGGAGAGGAGACCTTCATAGGAACGAAGCGAGAAGACAACCACACCAAGTCCCCAACGCGAAGTCGGAGACCCACACAGCGACGGCGGTTGGCAAAGAGCTGAGCCTTCTCTTGAGACAGCTTCAAATTGTCCACCACATGATTCCAAATCTGATACAACCTATCAACCACAACATCCACTCCAGGACAGTCAGAAGGCTCCACCTGACCCGAGGAAAAACGAGGATGAAACCCCGAATTACAAAAGAAAGGAGAAACCAAAGTAGCAGAACTAGCCCGATTATTAAGGGCAAACTCGGCCAACGGCAAAAAAGTAACCCAGTCGTCCTGATCAGCAGAAACAAAACATCTTAAATAAGTCTCCAAGGTCTGATTAGTTCGCTCGGTTTGGCCATTCGTCTGAGGATGGAAGGCCGACGAAAAAGACAAATCAATGCCCAATTTAGCACAAAAGGTGCGCCAAAATCTAGACACAAACTGGGATCCTCTGTCAGAAACAATGTTCTCAGGAATCCCGTGCAAACGAACCACATTTTGGAAAAACAGTGGAACCAACTCGGAGGAGGAAGGCAACTTAGGCAAGGGCACCAAATGGACCATCTTAGAAAAACGATCACACACCACCCAGATGACAGACATTCTCTGAGAGACAGGGAGATCTGAAATAAAATCCATGGAAATGTGCGTCCAAGGCCTCTTCGGGACAGGCAAAGGTAACAGCAAACCACTGGCTCGAGAACAGCAAGGCTTAGCCCGAGCACAAATTCCACAAGACTGCACAAAGGAACGCACATCCCGCGACAAGGAAGGCCACCAAAAAGACCCGGCCACCAAGTCTCTGGTACCAAATATTCCAGGATGGCCCGCCAACACCGAAGAATGAACCTCGGAGATGACTCTGTTGGTCCATTTATCCGGGACAAACAGTCTCTCCGGTGGACAGCGATCAGGTCTATCCGCCTGAAACTCTTGCAGCACACGTCGCAAATCTGGGGAGATGGCAGACAAAATCACCCCTTCTCTAAGAATACCAGCTGGCTCTGAATCTCCAGGAGAGTCAGGCACAAAACTCCTAGAAAGAGCATCAGCCTTCACATTCTTCGAACCAGGCAGGTACGAAACCACGAAATCAAAACGAGAGAAAAACAACGACCAACTAGCCTGTCTGGGATTCAGCCGCTTGGCTGACTAGAGATAAATCAAATTCTTGTGATCAGTCAAGACCACCACACGATGCTTAGCTCCCTCGAGCCAATGTCGCCACTCCTCAAATGCCCACTTCATAGCCAACAACTCCCGATTACCGACATCATAATTCCGCTCGGCAGGCGAAAACTTTCTTGAAAAGAAAGCACATGGCTTCATCACAGAGTCATCGGAGCTTCTCTGCGACAAAACAGCCCCTGCTCCAATATCGGAAGCATCAACCTCCACCTGGAAGGGAAGTGAGACATCTGGCTGACATAAGACCGGAGCCGAAGAAAACCGGCGCTTCAGCTCCCGAAAGGCCTCCACAGCCACAGAGGACCAATTAGTCACATCAGAACCTTTCTTGGTCAAATCCGTCAAAGGCTTAACAACACCAGAAAAATTAGCTATGAAGCGACGGTAAAAATTAGCAAAACCCAAGAACTTCTGAAGACTCTTAACCGATGTAGGCTGCGTCCAGTCATGAATAGCCTGAACCTTGACTGGGTCCATCTCAATAGTAGAAGGAGAAAAAATGAAACCCAAAAAAGAAATCTTCTGGACTCCAAAAAGACATTTTGAGCCCTTCACAAATAAAGCATTGTCACGCAGGACCTGAAAGACCATCCTGACCTGCTTAACATGAGACTCCCAATCATCCGAAAAAAAACAGAATATCATCCAGATACACAATCATAAACTTATCCAGATATTCACGGAAGATGTCGTGCATAAAGGACTGAAAGACTGAAGGAGCATTAGAAAGTCCAAAAGGCATCACCAGGTACTCAAAATGGCCTTCAGGCGTATTAAATGCAGTTTTCCATTCATCACCCTGTTTTATACGCACAAGGTTATACGCACCACGAAGATCTATCTTGGTGAACCAACTAGACCCCCTAATGCGAGCAAACAAATCAGTTAACAATGGCAAAGGATACTGAAATTTGACCGTGATTTTATTCAAAAGGCGATAATCAATACAAGGTCTCAGGGAACCATCCTTCTTAGCCACAAAAAAGAATCCCGCACCAAGAGGGGAAGAGGACGGGCGAATATGTCCCTTCTCCAAAGACTCCTTTATATAATTCCGCATGGCAGCATGCTCCGGCACAGATAAATTGAAAAGTCGTCCCTTAGGAAACTTACTACCAGGAATCAAATTTATAGCACAATCACAGTCCCTATGAGGAGGTAGAGAATTGAGTTTGGGCTCCTCAAATACATCCTGGTAGTCTGACAAAAATGTAGGGACTTCAGAAGGAGTGGACGAAGCAATTGACACCACAGGAGCGTCACCATGAATTCCCTGACAACCCCAACTTGACACAGACATAGCTTTCCAATCCAGGACTGGATTATGAGTCTGCAACCATGGTAGACCCAACACGACAACATCATGCAAATTATGCAATACAAGAAAGCGAATCACCTCCTGATGAACAGGAGTCATGCACATGGTCACTTGTGTCCAGTACTGAGGTCTATTCGTAGCCAATGGCGTAGGGTCAATTCCCCTTAGTGGAATAGGGAATTTTAAAGGCTCCAAATCAAAACCACAGCGCCTGGCAAATGACCAATCCATCAGACTCAGGGCAGCACCTGAATCTACAAAGGCATTAACCGGGTAAGATGACAGGGAACAAATCAGGGTAACAGACAAAATGAACTTAGGCTGTAAAGTACCAATGGTGACAGATTTATCAACCTTTTTTTTGCGCTTAGAGCATGCTGAGATAACATGAGCTGAGTCACCACAGTAAAAGCACAACCCATTTTGCCGTCTATAATTTTGCCGTTCACTTCTGGTCAGAATTCTGTCACATTGCATAGATTCAGGTGTCTGTTCAGAAGACACCGCCAAATGGTGCACAGGTTTGCGCTCCCGCAACCGCCGATCAATCTGAATGGCCAGAGTCATTGACTCATTCAGACCTGCAGGCGTAGGGAACCCCACCATGACATTCTTAATGGCTTCAGAAAGACCTTCTCTGAAATTTGTAGCCAGGGCACACTCATTCCACTGAGTAAGCACCGACCATTTCCGAAATTTCTGGCAGTACACCTCTGCTTCATCTTGCCCCTGCGAGAGGGCCAATAACGCTTTTTCAGCCTGGTTCTCAAGATTAGGTTCCTCATAGAGCAATCCAAGGGCCAGAAAAAACGCATCCACACTGAGCAATGCAGGATCCCCTGGCGCCAATGCGAAGGCCCAATCTTGAGGGTCACCACGCAAAAAGGAAATAATAATCTTAACTTGCTGAACGGCATCACCAGAGGAACGAGGTTTCAAAGAAAGAAACAACTTACAATTGTTCTTAAAATTCAGGAACCTAGATCTATCTCCAGTAAACAACTCCGGAATAGGTATCCTAGGCTCAGACATAGGACTGTGAACAACAAAATCCTGAATACTTTGAACTCTAGCAGCAAGATGATCCAGACTGGAAGCCAAGCTCTGGACATCCATGTCAGCAGCTGAACTCAGAGCCACACCAAGATTAAGAGGAGGAGAGAAGCTAGCACAGCAGCTAGACACACGGCAACAACAAGAAAAAAAAAAAAATTCTCAAGGCTTCTTTTCTCCTGCTTCTGCCATGCAATTAACACTTTGCGGGACGGCTGTACTGTTATGATCCCTAGTGGCTGAGGATCACAAATAGATCAGCTAGTGATTAAACTAAGGACGAGCTCTAGGGAGATGGTAACTGGACTGATCGCAAATCTGAACCTATCCAACACAACTAGAGGTAGCCGGTGAACGTGCCTAAAAAATTCCTAGACGTCTCGAGCCAGCCTGAGGAACTAGCTACCCCTAAAGAGAAAGAAAGACCTCGCTTGCCTCCAGAGAAATAATCCCCAAAGATATAGAAGCCCCCAACAAATATTAACGGTGAAGTAAGAAGAAGGCACATACATAGGGATGAAATGAGATTCAGCAAAAGAGGCCCACTAGTACTAGAAAGCAGAAAATAGAGCAGGGGTCTATGCGATCAATAAAAACCCTTACAAAATATCCATCCTGAGATTTCAAGAACCCACACACCAACTCACGGTGTGTGGGGAGAAACTCAGCCCACTAGAGCAACCAGCAAGCGAGGGAATTACATTTTAGCAAGCTGGAACAGAAAACATGATAAACACTGCTGATCAAAAAATGAGCAAACAAAAGTTAGCTTATCCTGGATGGACTGGGAGCAAGGTAGTCAGAGGGAATCTGAGTAGCACTGATTACATCGACAGCCGGCAACAAGTGGAAGTAAAACAGAGCTATATAGGAACCTCCCAGAGGATAACGAACCAGCTGATAGCCAGAGACCAGCAGGATAACAGACAAAGCCACCAGGGGGAGCCCAAAGCAAAAGTCACACCATACCACCAGTGACCACAAGAGGGAGCCTGAACACAGAGTTCACAACACCTCCCCCACCCAGGGAAGTGGGGAGTTGTAGCGTAGAAGAATACACAAATCAGACTAACAAGGGAAAACATACAGGGATAAATGAAAATACTAATCATACAAATATGCATTCACAGACAACAGAGTGGAACACTGGGAAGAAAAGGAAGAACAAAACAAATAGGAGAGGATAAGTATATGCACACAGACAAATCACCAGGCAACAGTTTTTAGAACAACACCTCAAACGCCTCCTCAAATAACCAACACCTCCAACTCCAGAACCAGACAGTAAAAAACTAATACTAACTAATCCCTGCTTGCCAGAAGCCAGTATATATAGCAAAGGGGAGTGGCCAACCCTGAACAGCTAAGACCATTAAAACAAGAAACCTCCAGGAGCTTTCAACTGAGTAGATTAACCCCTGCACTGCTAGCAGAAACCTGCACTGCTAGCAGAAACCCACACTGTTTAATATCGTAGGCACCCCTGTAGAAGCTGATGCGAAACGCGCGTTGGGGAACATACCTCACTCTATCAAGGTTGTTCAGATGCTTATTTGAATTGTTCCTCTACTACTTTGATAGCTATTACCTATTTTGATACTTTTGATACCTATTTACCCTTTTTACTTACAATGTTTATTAGGCTGGTCAGATGTCTGACTCCTGCATAGTTACCTTGAACTTCACTTTTTTCTTCATATACTTAAATGTTTTTAGGATTAATTTTCCTGTTTTAATCTCTATACTAGGAGTGGTATGGTACATGCAGAGGTCACGCATTTTGACATGGTCATATAATTGTATTCACTTAGGCTTTCTCTAGATCTTCATGTGTTACCCCTGGGAATTATTAGGCTGGTCACATACTTAATATTTGCATGGCTACCTCTAATTTCATATATTTTTTTCTACATGTGGTTACGAATATTATTTTTTCTGTTTCACTTTTCTACTTTAGGAGTTATTATGGTATATGCAGAAATCACTCACTTGGACATGGCCATATAATTTCAACTATTCAGGCTTGTTCTAGATTTCTATGACCTGTAGGAACAAATTTCCTCTTTGATTCATAAATATTCTCATTACCATCCTAGAAAGACTAATGCATATTGCTAATAGGCATAGATTTCGACCTCTCTAAACATCGTATGTTTTTTCTGGGTGTGTATAAGTAATTTGTCATGACCAGGGGCTCCTTCCCTGTCCTTAACATTAGGGGGCGCCCTAGCTTGCCCTGTTCCCCAGGTTTCTTTTGAAGGTGAAGAAGCCAAGGCTCCAACTTTGCCTTATCTCCTGAATCTGCCCTCTTTTTTTTCCCCTCCCCCACCCAGGGAAGAGGAGAGTAGTTGTGCGCCGTAGTACACCAACCGACGAACAAGGTATTACAAACAGGGGAAACGGAAAATACCAGGCATACAAATATTCACTCACATATAACAGAGGAATGCACCGGGGAGTGGAGGATGGGGAAAAAATAAAGTAGGAGAAGGGGAAAGGGAATTATCACACTTACTAAACCAAGCAACAGTCACAAAACGCCTTTTCATATAACTACTAACTACTATCCTCCCAGCCATGCAGCAAAAGCTAGCTCTGACGATGTGTATCAGTCAGGAACCAGATTATATAGGGGATAGGAGTGGCTAACCGTGCTTAGCTGAGACCCCTAGCTCCCAGAGCTCTCAACATGGCCGATTGACCCCTGTTCTACCAAAATAAATTTACACCATTTAAAAAGAAGGTGAAGTGCTTCTTTTCAGCGCAGGAGTAGGGGAAATCAGACGCTGTGCGGACAGGTAACTGTCATATTCTCCATGGCCAGAGAACTAGCATAAGCCTTTATAGGAACAAGCTCTTGGAAGATGTAACTGTACTGACCATGAACTAAAACTACCGCATCATCTAGAAGTAGCCAGGTAGCATGTCCTACTTTTTATCCCTATATGCCCAGCGCCGGCCGGAGAACTAAATAATGCTAGCAGAGGGAAATATAAGACCTGACTCACCTCTAGAGAGATGCCCCAAAAGGAGACAGAAGCCCCCCACATATATTGGCGGTGAAATGAGATGAAACAACAAACGCAGCAGGAAAATAGTTTTAGCAAATTTGAGGTCCGCTTGCTAGATAGCAGAAGACAGAAAGCATACTTTCATGGTCAGTAGAAAACCCTAACAAAACACATCCAGAAATTACTTTAGGACTCTGACATTAACTCATAATACCAGAGTGGCAATTCCTGATCAACAAGAGCTTTCCAGACACAGTAACGAAACTGCAGCTGTGACCTGGAACCAAAATACAAAAACAAAACATGGACGAATGTCCAACTTATCTAGTAGATGTCTGGGAGCAGGAACAAGCACAGAGAGGCTTCTGATAACATTGTTGACCGGCAAGCATCTAACAGAGAAGCCAGGTTATATAGCGACACCCAGATCTAATCAGAACAGGTGAACAGGGAAGATGATGTCACAAGTTCAATTCCACCAGTAGCCACCGGGGGAGCCCAGAATCCAAATTCACAACAGTACCCCCCCCTCAAGGAGGGGGCACCGAACCCTCACCAGAACCACCAGGGCGATCAGGATGGGCCCTATGAAAGGCACGAACCAGATCAGAGGCATGAACATCAGATGCAGTGACCCAAGAATTATCCTCCTGGCCGTATCCCTTCCACTTGACCAGATACTGGAGTCTCCGTCTGGAAACACGGGAGTCTAGGATTTTTTCCACAACGTACTCCAACTCACCCTCAACCAACACCGGAGCAGGAGGCTCAACGGAAGGCACAACCGGTGCCTCATACCTGCGCAATAACGACCGATGAAAAACGTTATGAATAGAAAAGGATGCAGGGAGGTCCAAACAGAAGGAAACAGGGTTAAGAATCTCCAATATTTTATACGGACCGATGAACCGAGGCTTAAACTTAGGAGATGAGACCTTCATAGGGACAAAACGAGAAGACAACCACACCAAATCTCCAACACAAAGCCGAGGACCAACACGACGGTGACGGTTGGCAAAAAGCTGAGTCTTCTCCTGGGACAACTTTAAATTGTCCATCACCTGCCCCCAGATATGATGCAATCTCTCCACCACCGCATCCACTCCAGGACAATCCGAGGATTCCATCTGACCGGAGGAAAATCGAGGGTGGAACCCCGAATTACAGAAAAACGGGGACACCAAAGTGGCAGAGCTGGCCCGATTATTGAGGGCGAACTCCGCCAATGGCAAAAAAGCAACCCAATCATCCTGGTCAGCAGACACAAAACACCTCAGATATGACTCCAGGGTCTGATTAGTCCGCTCGGTCTGGCCATTAGTCTGAGGGTGAAAAGCAGACGAAAAAGACAAATCTATGCCCATCCTAGCACAGAATGCCCGCCAAAATCTAGACACGAATTGGGTTCCTCTGTCAGAAACGATATTCTCAGGAATACCATGCAAACGAACAACATTTTGAAAAAACAGGGGCACCAACTCGGAAGAAGAAGGCAATTTGGGCAGGGGAACCAAATGGACCATCTTAGAAAAACGGTCACACACCACCCAGATGACAGACATCTTCTGAGAAACAGGCAGATCTGAAATAAAATCCATCGAGATGTGTGTCCAAGGCCTCTTAGGAATAGGCAAGGGCAACAATAATCCACTAGCCCGAGAACAACAAGGCTTGGCCCGAGCACAAACGTCACAAGACTGCACAAAGCCTCGCACATCCCGTGACAGGGAAGGCCACCAGAAGGATCTTGCCACCAAATCCCTGGTACCAAAAATTCCAGGATGACCTGCCAATGCAGAAGAATGTACCTCAGAGATGACTCTACTGGTCCAATCATCAGGAACAAACAACCTATCAGGCGGACAACGATCCGGTCTATCCGCCTGAAACTCCTGCAAGGCCCGCCGCAGGTCTGGAGAAACGGCTGACAAGATAACTCCCTCCTTAAGAATACCTGTGGGGTCAGAGTTGCCGGGTGAATCAGGCTCAAAACTCCTAGAAAGGGCATCCGCCTTAACATTCTTAGAACCCGGTAGGTACGATACCACAAAATTAAACCGAGAGAAAAATAATGACCAGCGCGCCTGTCTAGGATTCAGGCGCCTGGCGGTCTCAAGATAGATCAAATTTTTGTGGTCAGTCAATACCACCACCTGATGTCTGGCCCCCTCGAGCCAATGGCGCCACTCCTCAAACGCCCACTTCATGGCCAAAAGCTCCCGATTCCCAACATCATAATTCCGCTCAGCGGGCGAAAATTTACGGGAAAAGAAGGCACAAGGCCTCATCACGGCGCAGTCAGAACTTTTCTGCGACAACACTGCCCCAGCCCCGATCTCAGACGCGTCGACCTCAACCTGAAAAGGAAGAGTCACATCAGGCTGACGCAACACAGGGGCAGAAGAAAAACGGCGCTTAAGCTCCTGAAAGGCCTCCACAGCATCAGGGGACCAATTAGCAACATCAGCACCCTGTCTAGTCAAATCGGTCAATGGCTTAACGACATCCGAAAAACCAGAAATAAATCGACGGTAAAAGTTGGCAAAGCCCAAAAATTTCTGAAGACTTTTAATAGAAGAGGGCTGCGTCCAATCACAAATAGCTTGAACCTTGACAGGATCCATCTCAATGGAAGAGGGAGAAAAAATATATCCCAAAAAGGAAATTCTCTGAACCCCAAAAACGCACTTAGAACCCTTGACACACAGAGAATTAGACCGCAAAACCTGAAAAACCCTCTTAACTTGCCGGACATGAGAGTCCCAATCATCCGAAAAAATCAGAATATCATCCAGATACACTATCATAAATTTATCCAAAAAATCGCGGAAAATATCATGCATAAAGGACTGGAAAACTGACGGAGCATTAGAAAGACCAAAAGGCATCACTAAATACTCAAAGTGGCCCTCGGGCGTATTAAATGCGGTTTTCCACTCATCCCCCTGCCTGATCCGCACCAAATTATACGCCCCACGGAGATCAATCTTAGAGAACCACTTGGCCCCCTTTATGCGAGCAAACAAATCAGTCAGCAACGGCAATGGGTATTGATATTTAACCGTGATTTTATTCAAAAGCCGATAATCAATACATGGTCTCAAAGAGCCGTCTTTTTTTGACACAAAGAAAAAACCGGCTCCTAAGGGAGATGACGATGGACGAATATGTCCCTTTTCCAAGGACTCCTTTATATATTCTCGCATAGCAGTATGTTCAGGCACAGACAGATTAAATAAACGACCCTTTGGGTATTTACTACCCGGAATTAAATCTATGGCACAATCGCACTCCCGGTGCGGAGGTAGTGAACCCAGCTTGGGTTCTTCAAAGACGTCACGATAATCAGACAGGAACTCAGGGATTTCAGAGGGGATAGATGATGAAATGGACAACAAAGGTACGTCCCCATGAGTCCCCTTACATCCCCAGCTCAACACAGACATAGCTCTCCAGTCAAGGACTGGGTTGTGAGACTGCAGCCATGGCAATCCCAGCACCAAATCATCATGTAGATTATACAACACCAGAAAACGAATAGTCTCCTGGTGATCCGGATTAATACACATAGTCACTTGTGTCCAGTATTGTGGTTTATTATTAGCCAATGGGGTGGAGTCAATCCCCCTCAGAGGAATAAGAGTCTCCAAAGGCTCTAAATCATACCCACAACGATTGGCAAAGGACCAATCCATAAGACTCAAAGCGGCGCCAGAGTCGATATAGGCGTCCGTAGTAATAGATGACAAAGAGCAAATCAGGGTCACAGACAAAATAAATTTAGACTGTAAAGTGCCAATGGAAACGGATTTATCAAGCTTTTTAGTACGCTTAGAGCATGCTGATATAACATGAGTAGAATCCCCACAATAGAAACACAACCCATTTTTCCGTCTAAAATTCTGCCGCTCGCTTCTGGACAGAATTCTATCACACTGCATGTTTTCTGGCGTCTTCTCAGTGGACACCGCCAGATGATGCACTGGTTTGCGCTCCCGCAGACGCCTATCGATCTGAATGGCCATTGTCATGGACTCATTCAGACCTGCAGGCACAGGGAACCCCACCATAACATCCTTAATGGCATCAGAAAGACCCTCTCTGAAAGTAGCCGCCAAGGCACACTCATTCCACTGAGTAAGCACAGACCATTTACGGAATTTTTGGCAGTAAATTTCAGCTTCATCTTGCCCCTGCGATAGGGACATCAAAGTTTTTTCTGCCTGAAGTTCCAAATGAGGTTCCTCATAAAGCAAGCCTAAGGCCAGAAAAAACGCATCCACATTGCGCAACGCAGGATCCCCTGGTGCCAATGCAAAAGCCCAGTCTTGAGGGTCGCCGCGGAGCAAGGAAATCACAATCCCAACCTGCTGTGCAGGGTCTCCAGCAGAACGAGATTTCAGGGACAAAAATAGCTTACAATTATTTCTAAAATTCTGAAAGCTAGATCTATTCCCTGAGAAGAATTCCGGCAAAGGAATTCTCGGCTCAGATACCGGAGCATGAATAATAAAATCTTGCAAATTTTGTACTTTCGTGGTGAGATTATTCAAACCAGCAGTTACACTCTGAAGATCCATTATTAACAGGTGAACACAAAGCCATTCAAAGATTATAAGGAGAGAGAAAAAAAAGAAAGACTGCAGCATAGACAGACTGGCAAGTGATCCAATTAAGAGCACAGAGAAAAAAAAAAAAAAAAAACTCTCAGCAGACTTCTTATTTCTCTCCTTTCTCAGCCAAGGATTTTAACCCTTTAGGTGGCCGGTCAAACTGTCATATTCTCCATGGCCAGAGAACTAGCATAAGCCTTTATAGGAACAAGCTCTTGGAAGATGTAACTGTACTGACCATGAACTAAAACTACCGCATCATCTAGAAGTAGCCAGGTAGCATGTCCTACTTTTTATCCCTATATGCCCAGCGCCGGCCGGAGAACTAAATAATGCTAGCAGAGGGAAATATAAGACCTGACTCACCTCTAGAGAGATGCCCCAAAAGGAGACAGAAGCCCCCCACATATATTGGCGGTGAAATGAGATGAAACAACAAACGCAGCAGGAAAATAGTTTTAGCAAATTTGAGGTCCGCTTGCTAGATAGCAGAAGACAGAAAGCATACTTTCATGGTCAGTAGAAAACCCTAACAAAACACATCCAGAAATTACTTTAGGACTCTGGCATTAACTCATAATACCAGAGTGGCAATTCCTGATCAACAAGAGCTTTCCAGACACAGTAACGAAACTGCAGCTGTGACCTGGAACCAAAATACAAAAACAAAACATGGACGAATGTCCAACTTATCTAGTAGATGTCTGGGAGCAGGAACAAGCACAGAGAGGCTTCTGATAACATTGTTGACCGGCAAGCATCTAACAGAGAAGCCAGGTTATATAGCGACACCCAGATCTAATCAGAACAGGTGAACAGGGAAGATGATGTCACAAGTTCAATTCCACCAGTAGCCACCGGGGGAGCCCAGAATCCAAATTCACAACAGGTAACATGCAATTAGCTGTCCTGCCGGTCTCTGAAGTAAGGCATAGAAGTCCTTACTACCTCGGTGTTCTGGCTACCGGTGTTCTGCGCCTCAGAAGGTGCAGCCTGTTCGGGGCTGGTCCCCTTCTGGTATCCTCTACTTTGCTTTGCCTTCCTTTACGCTCGCTGCAATACAGTTCTGCCTTCAAAATGTCTCTTTCTGGGAGCTGCAGCTTTGAGGGCATGCACAGCTCCGTGGACCCTCTGTCCTCCTCAGACTACTGTCTGGAACTAACTAACTTTCCCTACAGACTACCAGTTATATATATATATATATATATATATATATATATATATATATATATATATATATATATATATATATATATATATATATACAGTTAGGTCCATATATATTTGGACAGAGACAACATTTTTCTAATTTTGGTTATAGACATTACCACAATGAATTTTAAACAAAACAATTCAGATGCAGTTGAAGTTCAGACTTTCAGCTTTCATTTGAGGGTATCCACATTAAAATTGGATGAAGGGTTTAGGAGGTTCAGCTCCTTAACATGTGCCACCCTGTTTTTAAAGGGACCAAAATTAATTGGACAATTAACTCCAAGGCTATTTCATGGACCGGTGTGGGCAATCCCTTTGTTATGTCATTCTCAATTAAGCAGATAAAAGGCCTGGAGGTGATTTGAGGTGTGGTGCATGCATTTGGAAGGTTTTGCTGTGAAATAAACATGCGGTCAAAGGAGCTCTCCATGCAGGTGAAACAAGCCATCCTTAAGCTGCGAAAACAGAGAAAACCCATCCGAGAAATTGCTATGATATTAGGAGTGGCAAAATCTACAGTTTGGTACATCCTGAGAAAGAAAGAAAGCACTGGTGAACTCATCAATACAAAAAGACCTGGGCGCCCATGGAAGACAACAGTGGTGGATGATCGCAGAATAATCTCCATGGTGAAGAGAAACCCCTTCACAACAGCCAACCAAGTGAACAACACCCTCCAGGAGGTCGGAGTATCAATATCCAAATATACCATAAAGAGAAGACTGCATGAAAGTAAATACAGAGGGTTCACTGCACGGTGCAAGCCACTCATAAGCATCAAGAATAAAAAGGCTAGACTGGACTTTGCTAAAAAGCATCTAAAAAAGCCAGCACAGTTCTGGAAGAACATTCTTTGGACAGATGAAACCAAGATCAACCTCTACCAGAATGATGGAAAGAGAAATGTATGGCGAAGGTGTGGTACAGCTCATGATCCAAAGCATACCACATCTTCTGTAAAACACGGCGGAGGCAGTGTGATGGCTTGGGCATGCATGGCTGCCAGTGGCACTGGGTCACTAGTGTTTATGGATGATGTGACACAGGACAGAAGCAGCCGAATGAATTCTGAGGTATTCAAGGACATACTGTGTGCTCAGATCCAGCCAAACTGATTGTCCATCGTTGTATGAAACAACGACCAATGACCCAAAACATAAAGCCAAAGCAACCCAGGAGTTTATTAAAGCAAAGAAGTGGAATATTCTTGAATGGCCAAGTCAGTCACCTGATCTCAACCCAATTGAGCAGAATTTCACTTGTTAAAGACTAAACTTCAGACAGAAAGGCCCACAAACAAACAGCAACTGAAAACCACCGCAGTGAAGGCCTGGCAGAGCATCAAAAAGGAGGAAACACCGCGTCTGGTGATGTCCATGAGTTCAAGACTTCAGGCAGTCATTGCCAACAAAGGGTTTTCAACCAAGTACTAAAAATGAACATTTTATTTAAAATGATTGAATCTGTCCAATTACTTTTAGTTCCTTTAAAAACAGGGTGGCACATGTTAAGGAGCTGAAACTCCTAAACCCTTCATCCAATTTTAATGTGGATACCCTCAAATGAAAGATGAAAGTCTGAACTTCAACTGCATCTGAATTGTTTTGTTTAAAATTCATTGGGGTAATGTCTATAACCAAAATTAGAAAAATGTTGTCTCTGTCCAAATATATATGGACCTAACTGTATATATATATATATATATATATATATATATATATATATATATATATATATATATACACTCACTGGCCACTTTATTAGGTACACCTGTCCAACTTCTTGTTAACACTTAATTTCTAATCAGCCAATCACATGGCGGCAACTCAGTGCATTTAGGCATGTAGACATGGTCAAGACAATCTCCTGCAGTTCAAACCGAGCATCAGTATGGGGAAGAAAGGTGATTTGAGTGCCTTTGAACGTGGCATGGTTGTTGGTGCCAGAAGGGCTGGTCTGAGTATTTCAGAAACTGCTGATCTACTGGGATTTTCACGCACAACCATCTCTAGGGTTTACTGAGAATGGTCCGAAAAAGAAAAAAAATCCAGTGAGCGGCAGTTCTGTGGGCGGAAATGCCTTGTTGATGCCAGAGGTCAGAGGAGAATGGGCAGACTGGTTCGAGCTGATAGAAAGGCAACAGTGACTCAAATCGCCACCCGTTACAACCAAGGTAGGCCTAAGAGCATCTCTGAACGCACAGTGCGTCGAACTTTGAGGCAGATAGGCTACAGCAGCAGAAGACCACACCGGGTACCACTCCTTTCAGCTAAGAACAGGAAACTGAGGCTACAATTTGTACAAGCTCATCGAAATTGGACAGTAGAAGATTGGAAAAACGTTGCTTGGTCTGATGAGTCTCGATTTCTGCTGCGACATTCGGATGGTAGGGTCAGAATTTGGCGTAAACAACATGAAAGCATGGATCCATCCTGCCTTGTATGGAGCATCTTTGGGATGTGCAGCCGACAAATCTGCGGCAACTGTGTGATGCCATCATGGCAATATGGACCAAAATCTCTGAGGAATGCTTCCAGCACCTTGTTGAATCTATGCCACGAAGAATTGAGGCAGTTCTGAAGGCAAAAGGGGTCCAACCCGTTACTAGCATGGTGTACCTAATAAAGTGGCCGGTGAGTGTATATATATATATATATATATATATATATATAGGGAGTCACCTAGTAAATAGGATTAGAAGCTCCACCTGGTGGCTTGGAGTATGAAATGTGTTGCATGTTTGTGATGCCTGGATGCATTTATCCTTCCTTGCCTCTGAACGTAGCATCATTCTCCCCGGGAGGAAAGCAATAACACTGTGACGACTAGGACCCTGGGGCGCCGCATATCCCTTCCAATGTACCAGATACTGAAGCGACCGACAAACTAATCGAGAATCCATGATTTTTGCTATCTAAATTACTAAGTTTCCATCCATAATGTCAGGAGATGGTGGTAGCGGTGATGGTACAGAAGACGCAACGTATTTTTTGAGGAGAGATCGATGAAACACATGGATCCTAAAGGTAGGTGGCAATGCAAGGCGAAATGCTATGGGACTAACGATGGCTAAGATCTTATCAGGACGAATAAAGCTGGGACTCAGTTTCCAAGATGAAACCTTCACCTTAATGTTCCTAGAGGATAACCACACCAAGTCACCAACATACCGGTCCGGACCCACCAAATGTCTCCGATCAGCCACACTTTTCTATTTGGACCTCCTCTTCCTCAAATTATTAGTAACCCCTACCACACAGACGTAATAGATGAGGAAACCGTTTTTCTTCAGGTAATCCAGAAGAACAATTCTTATTATATGAGCTGAACTGAGGATGAAACCTGTATGCCTTGAAGAACGGAGACTTACCAGTAAACTCATGACAATGTTTATTTACTGTGAATTCGGCTACCTGTAAGTAGGTACCCAATCCTCCTGATTCTCAGACATAAAACACCTAAGATAAGTCTCCAGATTCTGGTTACCCTGTTCAATTTGCCTATTAGACTGCGGGTGAAATGCAGAAGAGAATGACAGATGGATCCCCAAACGGTTCCAAACGCCTTCCAAAACTTGGAAATAAACTGCATCCCCCCAATCAGAAATAATATTGGTCGGGACCCCATGTTATTTTACAATTTTCCCTGTTGAAAATTTGCAACAAGGACTTGGCGTTGGGTAAAACTGGTAATGCAATAAAATTAGACATCATGCTGAATCTATCCAGCATCAACAAAATTACAGTATTCCCCGCCAACACAGGTAGATCCGTGATAAAATCAACCGACAAGTGAATGCAAGGTCTACTAGGAATCTCCAATGGTTGGAGAGACCCCGACAAATGAGTATGAGAGGTCTTAGAACGCGCACAGACACTGCAGTCGGCTACATATTCCCGGACATCCTGATGATGAGTAAGAAGATCAGTGGTGGCTTTATTACCAGTATGTCCGGCCAAGACCGAATCGTGATGTTCACTAATGACTTTCAGATGAAGATTCACAGGCACAAATATTCTACCTAACTGACAGGCAGCAGTGGTGTCCCCCTAAGCATCAGCATATATATAATAAAACCTGGCACTCAACTCTTTAAACTGGAAATATATTTATTATCAGCAACAAAAAACGTTTCGGTCCTGAACCGGACCTTCATCAGTTACGTGCTATGAGGGATATATGGGAGAAACGTGCCCGTATGAGCTGATGATAATTAATTTTCCATAAGGAAGTAGATTGCTAGCCTATGTAGAGCTGTATGGACAAAAACCGTATGGGAATAGCGTGGCTGACGCGGTGTCCACCGCTAGTCTCAGTTTCCCCTAAGCATCAGCAACCTCTTTTTCAGCATATAAACGCCATAACCACCCCATTTTGTAGAACAGGTACCGGTTCAAAATTATTTCCAGCCCCAGGAAAACAACAAGATAAGGCATCTGCTTTAATGTTTTTGTTCTCCGGCCTATAGGTGACAAAAAAAGTTAAACCTGGTGAAGAACAATGCCCATCTTGCCTGTCGAGGAGTTACACATTTCGCAGATTCTAAATATACAAGATTATTATGATCCGTGATTACCATAACCCGATGAACTGCTCCTTCCAGAAAATGATGGCACTCTTAAAAAGCCCAATTGATTGCCAAGGGTTACCTGTTACCTATGACATCATTTTTCTCTGCAGACACCAGTTTTTTCCTTCTCCTACTTTGTGGTTTCCCCATTGCACCCTTGAAGGGGAAAAAACAAAGTAGGAGAAGGAAAGGGAATAATTGCACTTACTAAACCAAGCAACAGTCACAGATAAACTCACCAAACTCCTCCTGCATCCAGTGTCAGCGCCGAACATCTCCGGCATCTCCCACAGAGCACAGCGGTGACGTCACCGCTCTGCTTTACGGCCGGCACTTACACAGGATGCAGGAGGAGTGCAGGGAAGCGGACGCCGGGCACCGGAATGTGAGTATGTGTTTTTTTTTACATTTACACTGGTAACCAGGGTAAACATCGGGTTACTAAGCGCGGCCCTGCGCTTAGTAACCCGATGTTTACCCTGGTTACCAGTGAAGACATCGCTGGATCGGTGTCACACACACCGATCCAGCGATGTCAGCGGGAGATCCAGCGACAAAATAAAGTTCTGGACTTTCAGCAACGACCAGCGATCTCACAGCGGGATCCTGATCGCTGCTGCGTGTCAAACACAACGATATCGCTAGCCAGGACGCTGCAACGTCACGGATCGCTATCGTTATCGTTGTAAAGTCGCTTAGTGTGAAGGTACCTTAACTCTGAAGATGTGCGTCAGTCAGGACCCAGATTATATAGGAGATAGAAGTGGCTAACTGTGCTCAACTGAGAGCCCTAGCTCCCAAAGCTCTAAACATGGCAGATTAACCCCTGTACTGCCAAAACAAATTTACACTGTTTAAAAAGAAGGTGAAGTGCTTCTTTTCAGCACATGAGTAGGAGCAATCAGATACTGCGTTCTTCTGGCTCCCGTCTGTCGCAGTAACTCCATGACATAATTGTTAAGGATATTTCACATAGTAATTTGATTGCTCTATAGGTTTAACATCTTTGCCCTTTTATATCTTTGGAACAATGGCTCACTGATGACCTATATGTTTGGGGTCTCTTTGTCACTTTTACTATTTAATTAATGATTTTAAATATATATTTCTTTAGTATTTCATTGTTACTATTTGCTTCCTATTTCTTTTGGATATTGTTTAATATCATAGAATCATAAAATCATAGAATGTTACAGTTGGAAGAGACCTCAAGTGTCATCATGTCCAACTCCCTGCTCAATGCAGGATTCACTAAACCATCTCTGACAGATGTCTGTCCAGCCTCTGTTTGAAAACTTCCATTGATGGAGAACTCACCACCTCTCGTGGCAGCTTGTTCCACTCATTGATCACCCTTTTTGTGGGAGGCATTGTGAAGATATCATACTGTGTGTGGGGACATCATACTGTGTAGGGCACTGTCTGGGTATCATTCTGTGTGTGTGGGGTACCATACAGTGTGTGGGTCACTATGGGAGCATCATGCTTTGAGTGGGGCACAATGGGGGCATCATATTGTGTGTGGGGCAATGTGGGGGCATCATACAGTATGCGAGGCATAATGCTGTGTGTGGGCATTCTGCTGTGTGAGGGGAACTGTGGGGCAGCAAACTTTGTGGGAAGCACTGAGAGGGTGTCATACTGTGTATAGGGGCATCATACTGTGGAAGGGGCACTGTGGGGGCATGATACTTTGAAGGAGGCACTTTGATGGTATCATACAGTGTCTGGGGTCATCATACTGTGTGTGGGGAACTGTGAGGGCATCATGCTGTTTGTGGAGCACTATGAGGGCATTATACTATGTGTGGAGCGCTGTGAGGGCATTATACGGTGTGTGGAGCACTGTAAGGGCATTATACTGTGTGGGGCACTGTGAGGGCATTATACGGTGTGTGGAGCTCTGTGAGGAAATTATACGGTGTGTGGAGCACTGTGAAGGCATTATACTGTGTGTGGGGCACTGTGAGGGCATTATACTGTGTGTGGGGCACTGTGAGGGCATTATACTGTGTGTGGAGCACTGTGAGGGCATTATACGGTGTGTGGAGCACTGTGAGGGCATTATACGGTGTGTGGAGCACTGTGAGGGCATTATACGGTGTGTGGAGCACTGTGAGGGCATTATACTGTGTGTGGAGCACTGTGAGGGCATTATACGGTGTGTGGAGCACTGTGAGGGCATTATACGGTGTGTGGAGCACTGTGAGGGCATTATACGGTGTGTGGAGCACTGTGAGGGCATTATACGGTGTGTGGAGCACTGTGAGGGCATTATACGGTGTGTGGAGCACTGTGTGGGCATTATACTGTGTGTGGGGCACTGTGAGGGCATTAGACTATGTGTGGAGCACTGTGAGGGCATTATACGGTATGTAGAGCACTGTGAGGGCATTATACGGTGTGTGGGGCCCTGTGAGGGCATTATACGGTGTGTGAAGCACTGTGAGGGCATTATACTATGTGTGGAGCACTGTGAGGGCATTATACAGTATGTGGAGCACTGTGAGGGCATTATACGGTGTGTGCAGCACTGTGAGGGCATTATACTGTGTGTGGAGCACTGTGAGGGCATTATACGGTGTGTGCAGCACTGTGAGGGCATTATACTGTGTGTGGAGCACTGTGAGGGCATTATACTGTGTGTGGAGCACTGTGAGGGCATTATACTGTGTGTGGAGCACTGTGAGGGCATTATACTGTGTGTGGAGCACTGTGAGGGCATTATACGGTGTGTGGGGCCCTGTGAGGGCATTATACAGTGTGTGGAGCGCTGTGAGGACATCATACTGTGTGTGGAGCACTGTGAGAGCATTATACGGTGTGTGGAGCACTGTGAGGGCATTATACTCTGTGTGGAGCAGTGTGAGGGCATTATACTGTGTGTGGGGCACTGTGAGGGCATTATACTGTGTGTGGGGGCCCCTGTGAGGGCATTATACGGTGTGTGCAGCACTGTGAGGGCATTATACTGTGTGTGGAGCACTGTGAGGGCATTATACGGTGTGTGCAGCACTGTGAGGGCATTATACTGTGTGTGGAGCACTGTGAGGGCATTATACTGTGTGTGGAGCACTGTGAGGGCATTATACTGTGTGTGGAGCACTGTGAGGGCATTATACTGTGTGTGGAGCACTGTGAGGGCATTATACGGTGTGTGGGGCCCTGTGAGGGCATTATACAGTGTGTGGAGCGCTGTGAGGACATCATACTGTGTGTGGAGCACTGTGAGAGCATTATACGGTGTGTGGAGCACTGTGAGGGCATTATACTCTGTGTGGAGCAGTGTGAGGGCATTATACTGTGTGTGGGGCACTGTGAGGGCATTATACTGTGTGTGGGGGCCCCTGTGAGGGCATTATACTGTGTGTGGGGCCCTGTGAGGGCATTATACTGTGTGTGGGGCACTGTGAGGGCACTATACTGTGTGTGGGGCACTGTGAGGGCACTATACTGTGTGTGGGGCACTGTGAGGGCACTATACTGTGTGTGGGGCACTGTGAGGGCATTATACTGTGTGTGGGGGCCTGTGAGGGCATTATACTGTGTGTGGGTCACTGTGAGGGCATTATACGGTGTGTAGAGCACTGTGAGGGCATTATACGGTGTGTGGAGCACTGTGACGGCATTATACTGTGTATGGAGCACTGTGAAGGCATTATACTGTGTGTGGAGCACTGTGAGGGCATTATACTGTGTGTGGAGCACTGTGAGGGCATTATACGGTGTGTGGAGCACTGTGAGGGCATTATACGGTGTGTGGAGCACTGTGAGGGCATTATACGGTGTGTGGAGCACTGTGAGGGCATTATACGGTGTGTGGAGCACTGTGAGGGCATTATACTGTGTGTGGAGCACTGTGAGGGCATTATACTGTGTGTGGGGCCCTATGATGGCATTATACTGTGTGTGTGGAGCACTGTGAGGGCATTATACTGTGTGTGGGGCCCTGTGAGGGCATTATACTGTGTGTGGGGCCCTGTGAGGGCATTATACTGTGTGTGGAGCTCTTTGAGGGCACTATACTGTGTGTGTGGGGCACTGTGAGGACATCATACTGTCTGTGGGGCACTGTGAGGGCATTATACTGTGTGTGGGGCCCTGTAAGGGCATTATACGGTGTGTGGAGCACTGTGAGGGCATTATACTGTGTGTGTGGGGCACTGTGAGGGCATTATACTGTGTGTGGGGCCCTGTGAGGGCATCATACTGTGGGTGGGGGCCTGTGAGGGCATCATACTGTGGGTGGGGGCCTGTGAGGGCATTATACTGTGTGTGGGGGCCTGTGAGGGCATTATACTGTGTGTGGGTCACTGTGAGGGCATTATACGGTGTGTGGAGCACTGTGAGGGCATTATACGGTGTGCGGAGCACTGTGACGGCATTATACTGTGTATGGAGCACTGTGAAGGCATTATACTGTGTGTGGAGCACTGTGAGGGCATTATACTGTGTGTGGAGCACTGTGAGGGCATTATACGGTGTGTGGAGCACTGTGAGGGCATTATACGGTGTGTGGAGCACTGTGAGGGCATTATACGGTGTGTGGAGCACTGTGAGGGCATTATACGGTGTGTGGAGCACTGTGAGGGCATTATACTGTGTGTGGAGCACTGTGAGGGCATTATACTGTGTGTGGGGCCTTATGATGGCATTATACTGTGTGTGTGGAGCACTGTGAGGGCATTATACTGTGTGTGGGGCCCTGTGAGGGCATTATACTGTGTGTGGGGCCCTGTGAGGGCATTATACTGTGTGTGGAGCTCTTTGAGGGCACTATACTGTGTGTGTGGGGCACTGTGAGGACATCATACTGTCTGTGGGGCACTGTGAGGGCATTATACTGTGTGTGGGGCCCTGTAAGGGCATTATACGGTGTGTGGAGCACTGTGAGGGCATTATACTGTGTGTGTGGGGCACTGTGAGGGCATTATACTGTGTGTGGGGCCCTGTGAGGGCATCATACTGTGGGTGGGGGCCTGTGAGGGCATCATACTGTGGGTGGGGGCCTGTGAGGGCATTATACTGTGTGTGGGGGCCTGTGAGGGCATTATACTGTGTGTGGGTCACTGTGAGGGCATTATACGGTGTGTGGAGCACTGTGAGGGCATTATACGGTGTGCGGAGCACTGTGACGGCATTATACTGTGTATGGAGCACTGTGAAGGCATTATACTGTGTGTGGAGCACTGTGAGGGCATTATACTGTGTGTGGAGCACTGTGAGGGCATTATACGGTGTGTGGAGCACTGTGAGGGCATTATACGGTGTGTGGAGCACTGTGAGGGCATTATACGGTGTGTGGAGCACTGTGAGGGCATTATACGGTGTGTGGAGCACTGTGAGGGCATTATACTGTGTGTGGAGCACTGTGAGGGCATTATACTGTGTGTGGGGCCTTATGATGGCATTATACTGTGTGTGTGGAGCACTGTGAGGGCATTATACTGTGTGTGGGGCCCTGTGAGGGCATTATACTGTGTGTGGGGCCCTGTGAGGGCATTATACTGTGTGTGGAGCTCTTTGAGGGCACTATACTGTGTGTGTGGGGCACTGTGAGGACATCATACTGTCTGTGGGGCACTGTGAGGGCATTATACTGTGTGTGGGGCCCTGTAAGGGCATTATACGGTGTGTGGAGCACTGTGAGGGCATTATACTGTGTGTGTGGGGCACTGTGAGGGCATTATACTGTGTGTGGGGCCCTGTGAGGGCATCATACTGTGGGTGGGGGCCTGTGAGGGCATTATACTGTGTGTGGGGGCCTGTGAGGGCATCATCCTGTGTGTAAGGCCATGGTGGGTTGTGGAATATGGCGTGTGGCAGCATAATCCTGTATGGTGGCTGTGAGAATGGCACCACCCTAGTGGGGACACTGTGGAGCTTCACTATGGACACCATTTTAGTGTGACCATACAAAAATGGCTGGTCGGTGTTAGGCTACTTTCACATTTGCGTTAGAATCCGCAGCGTATCATCCGCAACCGCATGCAAACGTCTGATAACGCGTTTTTTATCCGCATCAGCTTACGCATGATGGTAAAAAAATGCAGCGTTTGCATGCGTTTTTACATGTGTTTGCGCTTTTTATGCGCATGTGTTTGATATTTCCAGGAGGGTGTGTCTTTAATGGGCATGCGCAGTCCGAAGTATGCAAGCGCATCAAACGCATGCGTATGCGAAGACATGTGTACGCATGCATTCCCATAGATAGTAATGCGTTTTTTTGCCGCATTCCTTGCGTTAACAACCGCATACGATTGTAGGCGGCAAATTGACGCCTCTAAAATTACGTTGCGTTTACGGCGCCAAACCGCAGACGACGAAACGATGCGTGCATCGTCAAATGCGGCAAAAAACGCAACCGATCGCAGACTCATGCGTCCCTAATGTTAACTATAGGAAAACACAACGCATGCGGATAATTGCGGAAGAAACGCTGCGGACACAACCACAAATGTGAAACCGGCCTTAGGGAACTTTTGACTTAGGCTAAGTTCACACTAGCGTTGTGCGCCGCTGCGTCGACGACGCAACGCACAACGCACGCAAAAACGCGGCAAAACGCACGCAAAAACGCTGCGTTTTGCGACGCATGCGTCGGTTTTTGCCGAAAATCGGACGCAAGAAAAATGCAACTTGTTGCGTTTTCTTGGTCCGACGCTTGCGGCAAAAAAGACGCATGTGTGGCACAACGCAACAATAAAAAACGCATGCGTCCCCCATGTTAAGTATAGGGGGCGCATGACGCATGCGTCGCCGCTGCGTCGCCGACGCAAACCCGACGCACATTAGCTTAACGCTAATGTGAACGTAGTGAACAATGTGCTGCGGTGCAGGACGTGTCCCTCAGGCCAGGCTGTGAGGCCGATGTCAGTCAGCTTCACCGAGGACCTGAGGCCCAGATGACGTCACCACTCGCCACTTCTGTAGCCACACACGGGAAGATTCAGCATAGGCCATTGTTATTGGCCACCGGTATAACGTCATCCCCGTGTGTGTGACAGAATGTGAAGACCGAAAAGAAACCGTCCGCACTGTGAGGTGACAGCACGGAGGACTCGTCCAGCTGAAGCTCCGCCGCTTCTCTGACTGAGGCTGAGCCACAAAAACAGGTTTCAAAAACAAGGGGGCGGGGAGTACACGCCCACTGTGAGTCGCAGCGAATGATTTTCTTTGAGCCGGCAAAGAGGTGTGTCTCCGACATCTGCCCCGCCCTATGGAAATCTCTTTCATTCTGTTTGAAGCAATGTCGCATAATAAACCACGCCCATTTTGTCGCCCTTCCAGTCCTTTGCTAGCTGAGGTGGTTTCCATGACAATGACGTTGTGTGGAGGTTGCAACTGCGCAGACGCAGTGGGAGTTTTGGCAAGATGGCGGCGGGGCCAGTGAGGAGGCAGAACTGGGAGATGCTGTGAAACAGCCAGAGGAGCGGACAGCGGCGTCACGGGCAGCAGGACCGCTACAGCACGGGACACCGCCGGCTCACAGGAAGCTTCACAGCACAACGTCACAGCCCGGGAGGCTACCGGACAGTGCGGGACACATGAGCCGGAGCAGTTCCCGGGAACCACCGGCGGCGGCTGCGGAAGACGAAGAAGAAACAGCCGGCGGTCCTTGAGGGCCGGGAGCGGGCCCCTGAGGGCCCCGGCTCAGGATGAAGTTCGCGGAGCATCTGTCCGCTCATATCACCCCGGAGTGGAGGAAGCAGTACATCCAATATGAGGTGAGGTATGTGTAATGTGTGATGTATGTATGTGTGTGTGATGTGTATGTGTAATGTGTGTATGTATAGTGGAGGAAGCAGTACATCCAATATGAGGTGAGTTATGTATATGTGTGATGTGTGTATGTGTGTGTGTAATGTATGTGTGTGATGTGTGTGTGTGTAATGTGTGTATGTATAGTGGAGGAAGCAGTACATCCAATATGAGGTGAGTTATGTGTAATGTGTAATGTATGTGTGTGTGATGTGTATGTGTAATGTGTGTGTGTATAGTGGAGGAAGCAGTACATCCAATATGAGGTGAGTTATGTGTAATGTATGTATGTGTAATGTATGTGCAATGTATGTGTAATGTGTGTATGTATTATGTGTGTGTGTAACGTATGTATATGTATGTATAGTGGAGGAAGCAGTACATCCAATATGAGGTGAGTTATGTGTGTGTGTAATGTATGTATGTGTATGTGTGTAATGTGTGTATGTATAGTGGAGGAAGCAGTACATCCAATATGAGGTGAGATATGTGTAATGTATGTGTAATGTGTAATGTATGTGTGTAATGTATGTGTGTAATGTATGTGTGTGTATATGTGTAATGTGTGTATGTATTATGTGTGTGTGTAATGTATGTGTAATGTATGTGTAATGTATGTATGTGTATGTATAGTGGAGGAAGCAGTACATCCAATATGAGGCGAGTAATGTGTAATGTATGTGTAATGTATGTGTAATGTGTGTGTGTGTGTAATGTATGTGTATGTGTAGTGTGTGTGTGTGTAATGTATGTGTATGTGTAATGTGTGTGTGTGTAATGTATGTGTGTGTAATGTGTGTATGTGTATGTATAGTGGAGGAAGCAGTACATCCAATATGAGGTGAGTTATGTGTAATGTATATGTGTAATGTGTGTATGTATTATGTGTGTGTGTAATGTATGTGTAATGTATGTGTAATGTATGTATGTGTATGTATAGTGGAGGAAGCAGTACATCCAATATGAGGTGAGTAATGTGTGTGTGTGTGTATGTGTAATGTGTGTGTGTATAGTGGACGAAGCAGATCATCCAATATAAGGTAATGTGTGTATGTATTGTGTGTAATGTGTATGTGTGTATATGTATAGTGGAGGAAGCAGTACATCCAATATGAGGTGAGTAATGTGTGTATGTGTAATGTGTGTGTGTGTGTATATATATATAGTGGAGGAAGCAGTACATCCAGAATGCGATGTGTAATATCTGTGTATATAGTGGAGCAAATACTACAACCTGTATGAGGTGTGTGTGTGTGTGTGTGTATGTATGTATGTGTGTATATATATATATATATATATATATATATATATATATATATATATATATAATATTATCTCATACATTTTTTCTAAAGGTTTGTGTTTAATGCAGCCTAAAGACAGGTGGATGGTGAGAAGTGACTGTTGCCCTCATCTCTGATATGACCATTGTCCAGGGCCCGGATTAGAAGGAGCCCAATTCTGAGAAGTGGCTCCTGATTGTACTGTAATAACATGACCCCAATTCTGGGAGGCGTCGCGTCTTATAACGTGTGATACAGAAGATTGTTCCCATGATTTTTCCGTATGAACTGACTATAGATCATATTGTACCGTGCAGCATCTCGTGCACCTGTTGTTGGTGACTCCCTGTAGTCTGCAGATCTGACTGATATTTGTCATCTGTGGATACAGTTTCGGAGAGAATTTTCTATGCAGATCAATAAACAAATAATCATTGTCGTTTTCCCCGTCTTCCGTGAGATGAAGGTTCAGGTTAGGGATCGGATTTATCTAGCTTGAGTTATGCTGGCTCGGCCCATTAGATTAAAAAATGTGCCACTGTCCTCAGTATTAGTATTAAAATATCAATCATTTTCTTACCTTAGCTTACAACGTGCTGGAAAAATAGCTCATAGTAGAGGTGTAATGTAATTAAAGACAGTGAGAAGGACATGTGGAGATTAGGAGCAATCCAATTATCAAAGCACCTACTCGTCCAATGTATGCAGAAGGGGTGTGACGCTCGCTGCCTGCGCCCTCCTGCCAGGGGCATCTGCTTTGTGCTTGCTTTGCTGAATCAGCGCTTTCTTAAAAGCCTCAGCCTAAAGAGCAGCGTGGCCCATAAGCGGGCCTACAGGTTCTTAAGTCAGGGTGTCTGGCCGCGTGTCGCACATCAGAATGAAGATTTCGATTAGAGCTTTATAACAGTAAGCTGGAGAACTGATGGGACACAGAGAGGTTGTTTTTGTATGACTGGTGCACACCTTACTGATGACACACTGCTGATCATACCTGACAAGTCACCTCTAATGAACTGTTGTATATGTTCTAGTAGAGCCCTTTATTTATCTGTGCAGTTATATGTTCTTCCCAAATATTTACTTATCAACCACATTGCAGCTGTTCCCAGTTCATAGATGATTTGTACCTGGATACTGTGGTCACTGCTGGGTTATGTGATATACGCATGCCTGCTCACCCCCATAAATTAAAACCACAGATGCTTGGAAATAAAGCAAGTTGACTGATAGTTGTAAAAAAAAAAAAAAAAAGCGTGTTTAAAAAGTGTAAGTGCATTATGTAAGTAAATGAAACTACTGTCATGCTGCACAAAATGCTCAATTTGCCACTGCTCAAGCAAACACCATTGCTCCCGATAAGGGCCCTGCATCCAATGTCTTCCCTGCTAATGCAAAATTACAACCCCCAGCATGCTAAAGTTGAAGACTAATACAAGATTACCATTGCTTTGAATCACGGATTACTGATGAAAAGACAAAGATTAGCATTATGCCTGCTAAATTGCAGTTAGATTAGCCATTTATAAGCCTATGTTACACATTAGAGCAGTGTTCCCCAACTGCGGTCCTCAAGAGCCACCAACAGGCAATAATTTTATCACCTGTGTAATACTAAGGATTCCTGGAAACATGACCTGTTGGGGAACACAGCATTAGGGTCTATACACGTTTCAGAAATGTCTGCTACTGGTTCATGTGACTGGAGTTTGCAGACAAACCCCCCTCCACCCATCCAGATAAATGGAACAGAGAAAATAATTAGTAAATTCAGTATATTGCGATGGTCTCTATCACTGCAAAGACCGCCCGACTTCGCATTAGCTGAAAATGAATTTGTGTTTGTGATTGAGTCATCTTCTATTGATTTGTAGTGGGATGTTTTTCGGAAAAGCTGTGCATAGACCATTACGGCTGCTGTTATATGTCCTGTAAGCTTTTGTAATCCATACATGATGAATAATAATAATGCTGAGCTGCCATTCCAATTATGGGAAAGCTGGGTGCTGTCTATCATCCGTGTTGTATCGTTATGTAAATTAGAAGTGCGTTTGGTGGGGTAGTGGAAGTGAACAGATTCCTACCTCTTTGTGTTGTTACACCTTTTGTTGTTGCACCTTTTGTTGTTGCACCTTTTGTTGTTGCACCTTTTGTTGTTGCACCTTTTGTTGTTGCACCTTTTGTTGTTGCACCTTTTGTTGTTGCTGTTGTTCACCTGGGATATTTGAAGAATTTTATGTTTCTGACAGAGATCAATCTGTGTGTGAAATTGGAGAAAAGGCATCAATTGGAGCCATTTGTTTTTATTTTGCCCATCGGGGCACTGGGAAGAGATTGTGAATCAGTATTTAGAATGCATTCTGCCTGATATGGTATCTTTTCATTTAATGTGTTCTGTGCTCAAGTCTATACCAAAGGTTACAGCAAGAGGAACAGAAAGTGTGCAAACGACTGCTCAGTATCTGCTTCTTTCTACATATTAACACACACACACACAACGGCATCGTCTCATACAATGGTCTCCACTCTGTGACTCTTTGCTGTTATGAAACTACAACTCCCATCATCCTGTTTGCAGTTTTAATTAGCTAGAAATCCCCAGGTTGGAGACTACTATTTAGTTACCTGGACTGACATCACATGTAATGGGACATACAGAGTATGTGTGCTGATTAGTCATGTAATCCGTAGATTTGTGCTCCTCATTAATGCAGTAGGCAGATACAAGAGCGTGTCGTAGTTACCAGTGAATGGGACTGGGCCGGTTTCTTTGTGCACAGACAATGCCGTTTCCTTTTTTAGGATGTAATGATGTCTCATCCAAAAACTAGGCTGAATAATGAGAATTGTTGGGCTCAGCTCTACCAAAATGTAATCACTTGGAAAAATGCAGATATTAGGGGAATTTATCAGACATCGCCTTTCCATTGTTCGCCGTTGTGTTCTGTTACTGAGCACATTGTATATATAGTGCTTGCCGATTGTAAGCTGACGGCGTGTACAGAATGATCGTTCTTATCTACAAAATTCAACATTGCATTTTATCTGTTAGCAAAATTCATTACACTTTAGTCCAGCTTAGTAATTATGATGAATCAGTTTGCTAAATAGCCAAGGTTGTGTCTGCTGTAGACTTTGTGCAAGTAATGGAAATAAATATTTCAGATAAGTGAAGCCTAGTTATAAGGAAAGGTTATGCTAACCTGATCTATTTGTGTATACACAACATTTTCATAACATATAGATCCAGCTTCTGCAGGTCCAACGGGTCATCAGACCGAAGAAAGACAGGAAGATTTGTGGATGATCTGTGCTGCTGGTGAGCAATGTAATAGATCCAAGTCGACACGTTTCGAAGTACTGCAGACATCTTCATCAGGTTTTCCGTCCTGATGATGTCTGTATTACTTTGAAACGTGTCAACTAAATAAAAGAACCGCCATTACCACTTGTCTGGACTTGGATCTATTACATTGTTCACCAGCAGTGCGGATCATCCACAAATCTTCCTTAACTGTAGAAAAGGACCAAATCAGATTCCAGATTTAAAATAATTATGCATTACCCTTTATTTTGATTACCGTGTATACCCGAGTATAAGCCGACCCGAGTATAAGCCGACCCCCTAATTTTGCCACAAAAAACTGTGAAAACGTAATGACTCGAGTATAAGCCTAGGGTGGGAAATGCAGCAGCTACCGATAAATGTCAAAAATAAAAATACATACCAATAAAAGTACAATTAATTGAGACATCAGTAGGTTAAGTGTTTTTGAATATCCATATTGAATCAGGAGCCTCATATAATGCTCCATAAAGCTTCTGATGGCCCCATAAGATGCTCCATATTAAAATATGCCCCATATAATCCTGCATAAAGGTTAATAATGGCCCCATAAGATGCTCCATAGACATATTTGCCCAATATACAGTGTTCCAAATTATTATGCACAAAGAGTTTAGGAGTGATAAGGTAAGAATTTTTTTGTTTGTCATTTAAACTCATTGATGGTGATGTGTGTCAGGGCTCTTTATATCACTGAAAGCAATTGCAGATACCTGTGCAAATTAGTTTGGCAGGTGTGTCCAAATAAAGGTAAGACTACTTAAAGGTAAGGTACCGCGTTTGTAGATCATTAATAAATCACTGTAATGTAGCATAACATGCTGCTATAACCAAGTTTTAAATGCATGTGAAACAGATTTCGTGTGTTATATGTGTTTAAAGAAGGAACTTGGGGCTGACATCTTGGTTTTGCAGCAGTAGCAGGGCACTAACAGTGTCATTTTACAGCACCCCATGGACATAGGGTCAGCGCCGGTCTATTATCTCCTATCTTTAACATTGGAGAGGTGTTAGCAGTGAGCTGGGCACGCCTCTGTGGGCTGCACAACTCACTGCTGTAGGTGTGACTAGCAGCCATTTCATTATAGCCCAGTGCTCTCTGCCAAGCTCCACTTAGGCTATGTTCACATTTGCGTTGTGCGCCGCAGCGTCGGCGCCGCAACGCACAACGCAAACAAAAACGCGGCAAAACGCATGCACAACGCTGCGTTTTGCGCCGCATGCGTCCTTTTTTCTATTGATTTTGGACGCAGCAAAAATGCAACTTGCTGCGTCCTCTGCGCCCGGACGCGTGCGCCGCAGTGACGCATGCGGCGCAAAACGCAAGTGCACCGCATGTCCATGCGCCCCCATGTTAAATATAGGGGCGCATGACGCATGCGGCGCCCGACGCTGCGGCGCGGACCGCAAATGTGAACGTAGCCTTACTCTCTATCACAGGAGAGAAGTGCACTGGAGCCCTGTGTCCTCCTGCTCTGTCTCCGCCTGTGATCTCCTGTAAGATGCATTCCCAGCCTGCAGAGAGAAGAGGTGACACCTGACACCTCTCTCAGCCATACAATGTCTCTCTCCTCCCTCCACAATGCCTGGCCCTTCACTGCAGACCTGGAGCTCCTTCTTATCTTACTGAGGGATGAGTCACAGACAGCTCTGCACAGACAATGCTGCTCCATACACACCACATAAACTAACTGTGCTTCTGATGCACTAACTGCTGGTGATAGCAGATCACAGGTCAGTCACACACAAAATGGCTCTGCCCTGTGATGCTGCTCTTCATTCTGCCCCAGGGATATTACACCACCCAAAAGGGGAGGGAAATGCTGATGTCAGCAGTTACTGCCCAGATTTTCCAGCTAATAGTAAAGCTGGTAAGTCTCACTATAGCTGCTTGAGGTCTAAAACGGAAAATGCTCCCCCTAGTGGTCAATATATATATTTGTAAGAAAATATATAATATTTTTCATATAGAAATGTTTGCAAACAGTGCAAACATTGCATTAATACATTTTATTTACTATTTTAAGCTTAATTTCACAAAAAAACAAACTACAAGAAAACTGGTGGCACCTTCCCTTTAAGAAGGCTGTTCCACATTATTAAGCAGCCTACATTTTTTGCCAAAATGGGAAAGAAAAAGGATGTGTCGGCTGCTGAGAAGCAACAAATTGTGGAGTATTTAGGTCAAGGCATGACTACAATCAACATTGCCAAGACACTTCATCGTGATCATCGCACAATCAAGAAGTATGTAGCTGATTCCCAGCACACACGTGTGCGTGCTGATAAGGAAAAATTGAGGACTCTTTCCAACAGGCAATTGCGTAAGGTTAAAAGAGCAGCTGCAAAAATGCCTTGTCATAGCAGCAGACAAGTTTTTGAAGCTGCTGGTGCCTCCAACGTCCCCAGAACAACAAGATGCAGGGTCCTTCAGAGGTTTGCAGCTGTGCGTAAGCCATCCTGTCGACCACCTCTATCCACTGCACACAAGCAGAAACGGCTCCAGTGGGCCAAACGATACATGAAGACTGACTTCCAAACTGTTTTGTTCACCGATGAGTGCCGTGCAACGCTCGATGATCCAGATGGATGGAGTGGAGGATGGCTGGTTGATGGACACCCCATGGAAACACGGCTAAGGCACCAACAAGGAGCAGGTGGAGTAATGTTTTGGGCTGGAATCATGGGGAGAGAGATTGTCGGCCCCTTTATGATCCCTGAAGGAGTAAAGATGAACTCCATAATCTATGTGGAGTTTCTAAAACAACACTTCCTGCTATGGTTCAAGAGGAAGAACCGTGCTTTCCGCAGCAAGATCATTTTCATGCGTGATAATGCACCGTCTCATGCTGCAAAAAACACATCTGCATCTCTGGCTGCTATGGGCATAAAAGAGGACAAACTTATGGTGTGGCCAACATCTTCCCCTGACTTCAACCCCATTGAGAACCTCTGGAGCATCATCAAAAGGAGTGTCTATGATGGCGGGAGGCAGTTCACATCTAAGCAACAGCTCTGGGAGGGGATTCTGTCCACATGCAAAACAATTGAAGCAGAAACCATCCAAAAACTGACAAATTCAATGGACGAGAGAGTTCAGAAGCTTCTTTCGAACAAGCAAGGGGGGGTCCTATGTGCAAATGTAACATCACCTAGAATAAAGTTTTCACTTGAAAACTGTTTGATTTCATTTTGTAATAAGCTGATAATGCTTATAACTTCACAATTGATTATTTTTTTGTTAAAAAAAAAAAAAAATTAGGTTGAAAACTCTGCTGTGCATAATAATTTTGAACATGCATTTTGAGTGTTTATTTTTTTTAATAAGATACTGTTTTCATAGGCAGTTTGTTCCAAAACATTGCAATTATACTAGAATAGTAGATGACTGGAAAATAACAATGACTGCAATTCAGATAGGTAATTTAGGGAAAATATGAGGAAATATTATTTGCATAATAATTTGGAACACAGTGTAATGCTGCACAAATTTTGATTATTGCCCCATAAGATGTTCCATAAAGATATTTGCCCCATATAGTGCTGCACAAACGTTGTGTCCCCAAAAGATACTTTATAGACATTTGCCCCATACAGTGCTGCACAAACGTTATGGCCCCATAAGATACTCCATACAGACATTTGCCCCATGTAATGCTGCACAAACGTTAATTATGGCCCCATAAGATGCTCCATAAAGATTTTTGCCCCATATAGTGCTGCACAAACGTTATGGCCCCATAAGATGCTCCATACAGACACTTGCCCCATTTGCTGTTGCTGCGATAAAAAAAAAATCACATACTCACCTCTCCATCGCTCAGGCCCCTGGCACTTTCAATATTCACCTGCTCCTCGTTCCGGCACCGCTCCATCTTCAGCGTCTTCTGCACTGACGTTCAGGCAGAGGGCGCGCACTAACCACGTAATCGCGCCCTCTGACCTGAGCGTCACTGCAGAAGATGCTGAAGACGGAGCGGCGGCTGGAACGAGGAGCAAGTGAATATCGCGCAGCGCTCCCCTCCCCGTTATACTCACCTGCTCCTGACGCTGTGCAGTCTCTGCTTCCCCGGCGCCGCAGCTTCTTCCTGTACTGAGCGGTCACTGTTTCCGCTCATTACAGTAATGAATATGCGGCTCCACCGCTGTGGGAGGTGGAGCAGCATATTCGTTACTGTAATGAGCGGTACCATGTGACCGCTCAGTACAGGAAAAAGCTGGGGCGCCGGGGAGCAAGGGACCTGCAGGGACCGTGCCAGGAGCAGGTGAGTGTAATTAGACAGCCCCCGCTCCCCCTCCCCTGCCGACCCCTGGGTATGACTTGAGTATAAGCCGAGAGGGGGACTTTCGGCCCAAAAAAATGGGCTGAAAATCTCGGCTTATACTCGAGTATATACGATAATTTATTAACGTTCATAGGATTTTAGAAGTGTTGATATATTTTTATGTTCCATCAATCTAAGGCCCTATTTATAAAAAAAAATAAGCGATGTTACCATTTTTTTACTACAGTAAATGCTTTACTAATTATTGGACATTTATGAAGGAGTCAGAACCTCTGTAGAGTCAGGACCTTGACTTACTGACTCCACAGACCACTGGTGGTCCAAGCCCTTGTATTGGCTGGGGTCACATAACTGGTTTTTCCTCAGTCCAAATAAGGCTACGTTCACACGTTGCGTTTTTGTTTGCAGCTTTTTTTAATGAAAGTTTTCAGCTGCGTTTCACTGCCAGCAAAGTCTGAGATTTCAGAAATCTCAATCACACACCTTTTATTCTTTTCTGTTTTGTCAAAGAGCTGCATTTTTGCCAAATGCAGCATGTCACTACTTCAAGCGTTTTTCACCCGCAAAAAGCAATGGATAGTGCAAAAAATGCAGGTATCCGGTTTTGCTGCGTTTTAGATGCCAAAACCTGATGAAGTTGAATCAGATTTTTTTTTTTATGCACTAAACTTCATCAGCATGCACAAGAGACAAATGTACCCTGACAAAAATGCAGTAAAAAAGCAGCAGAAGCTAAGCAAAACCTGCTTTTAGTAAGCAGCTTAAAATTAGCATAAAAAAATCTGCTAAGCGTGACGTGTGAACATAGCCTAAAACGGTCCGATTATGCTGATTAGACTCTTATTACAGAGGGATTCAATTTTCTGTGGAGGTGGAAAGAAAAAAAAATTATACACCCTCTCCATTTTATCAGTCCATGTGCGGTCCGATTCGGTCCAAGTGCTCTCCGTAAAAAACACAGATAGCCGTCGACTGATTAAATTGTCCACATGCACGAAGCGTTAGTGGTACTGTATGCCATTCTAGGAATTTATTTTGGTTTCAAATCTGTTCCCTTCCAAGGTACAGGTGCTTCTCACAAAATTAGAATATTATCAAAAAGTTAATTTATTTCAGTTCTTAAATACAAAAAGTTAAACTTGTATATTACAGTATATAGAGTGATTACACACAGAGTGATCTATTCCAAGTGTTTATTTCTGTTAATTTTGATGATTATGGCTTACAGCCAATGAAAACCCAAAAGTCATTATCTCAGTAAATTAGAATAATTAACAAAAAACAACTGCAAAAGCATGTTAAGCCTTTAAAAATGTCCCTTAGTCTGTTTCAGTAGCGCCACAATCATGGGGAAGACTGCTGACTTGACAGATGTCCAGATGGCAGTCATTGACACACTCCACAAGGAGGGTAAGCCACAAAAGGTCATTGCTAAAGAAGCTGGCTGTTCACAGAGTGCTGTATCCAAGCATATTAATGGAAAGTTGAGTGGATGAAAAAGGTGCACAAGCAACCGGGATAACCGCAGCCTTGAAAGGATTGTTAAGGTATGGCCATTTAATAATTTGGGGGAGATTCACAAGGAGTGGACTGCTGCTGGGGTCATTGCTTCAAGAGCCGCCACACACAGACGTATCCAGGACATGGGCTACAAGTGTCGCATTCCTTGTGTCAAGCCATTCTTGACCAATAGACAACCCCAGAAGCGTCTTACCTGGGCCAAGGAGAAAAAGAACTGGACTGTTGTTCAGTGGTCCAAGGTGTTGTTTTCAGATGAAAGTAAATTTTCCCTTTCGTTTGGAAATCAAGGTCCCAGAGTCTGGAGGAAGTGGAGAGGCCACAATCCAAGCTGCTTAAGGTCTAGAGTGAAGTTTCCACAATCAGTGATGGTTTGGGGAGCCATGTCATCTGCTGGTGTAGGTCCACTGTGTTTTATCAAGACCAAAGTCAGTGCAGCCGTCTACCAGGAAATTTTAGAGCACTTCATGCTTCCCTCTGCCGACAAGCTTTTTGGTGATGGAAATTTCATTCTCCAGCAGGACATGGCACCTGTCCACAAAGTACCAATACTTGGTTTACAAACAAAGTTATATAAATTATCAACTGCGCTAATAAAGTACATAAAGGAAAGATTGAGGTAGGCGGTGTGTTCCAGCTCTCTGCAACCAGCGTGGAGGAACGTAGTGGGTGCAGATCCCCACATCATCTTCTAAGCTCAACAACCTTGTGCGGCAGGATCGCACACTGCACAATTCATCGGGAGAAAAGATCCAGCTAAAGCACCATGACGGACTAATCTAGTAAGTGCATGAGCACATTGTTATTTATCTGAGGCACAACTAGGTACTGCATCAGCTAACGAATATCTAATTGCTCCCGCATTTCCTTGCTTCACTGGGGGTATATATCTCCCTCTCCTTCCAGTGCAAGTGCGTTCTATTCCTGCAGCCACCTCAATCTTTCCTTTATGTACTTTATTAGCGCAGGTGATAATTTATATAACTTTTACGGTCCATTTTCTACAGGGCTTTACACAGACCCTGGTGTATCACCAGCAGCTTTTTGTTCTTAAAATACACCCCTTCCCCTCTTTTTAGTGCAGCGCCAGTGTGTATCTAGTTTTATATTGGTTTACAAACAACAGTATCACTGTGCTTGATTGGCAGCAAACTCGTCTGACCTTAACCCCATAGAGAATCTATAGAGTATTGTCAAGAGGAAGATGAGACACCAGACCCAACAATGCAGACGAGCTGAAGGCTGCCATCAAGCAACCTGGGCTTCCATAACGCCTCAGCAGTGCCACAGGCTGATCGCCTCCATGCCACGCCGCATTTATGCAGTAATTGATGCAAAAGGAGCCCCGACCAAGTATTGAGTGCATTTACTGAACATACCTTTCAGTAGGCCTACATTTCAGATTTTAAACTCATTTTTCAAGCTGGTGTTATAAAGTATTCTAATTTACTGAGATAATGACTTTTGGGTTTTCATTGGCTGTAAGCCATAATCATCAACATTAACAAAAATAAACACTTGAAATAGATCTCTCTGTAATGACTCTAAATAATACGAGTTTCACTTTTTGTATTGAAGAACTGAAATAAATGAACTTTTTGATGATACTCTAATTGTGTGAGTTCACACCTGTATTCCTTTTGTTCCCTAACGGCTTACTAGTATTAGATTTCTCCTTTTTTTTTTTTTTTCTTGTTGGGGATGATACCTATAATTTTGGCTGCTTCACCACCCCATAGGAATTAGTTGAAAAATACCAAAGCAGTTGACATTCAGTATTATGAGTAATAAAGAACTGCCATCAGAGAGGAGAGTAGATTGCGGGTTCTGCTCTTCTGCTGTCATAGGTTACAGTGAGATTTACAAGATCTGTGTGTAAGTTGCTATACCTGATTAGCGGGGAGGAATAGATGTTATGTGCTGATTATTGTGAGTCATTCCGTGTCCTCCATTATAATGCACCTGTGACTGAGCGGACATGACGGCCGTCCCTGGCCTGTGTGTATCCGTGTATGTGGCCGGAGATAATGTCCTGATGCTGGGAGAGATCTGTAGAACATGATCCCTGCTGCGGGATGACGACATCATGTGAACTCTTCTCTAAATATTTCTTTATTATTCCCTTGGGATTATTTCAACAGTAAATATTTTACTTCCTAAAGGGATGATGACCCAATGAGAAATACATAAACTATGTAACCTTTTTAATTCAACAGAGCTGCATAAATGTCTGTGTCCCCTCCAGACTGCTCGATTCTTCATCATCGCTGTCATGTTTGGTTAATAAGATCTGTGTCTGAGGAATAGAGAGCAGCGTACAGCTCAGCATTCAGCTTTGTGGTTAACGCTGCATCCTCCCCATCTAGGAGCCATTAATGCAATCAAACCATCAGTGGGGTCAGAGATAAGTCTGGCTTCTCCTGGCAGAGTGATGATCCACTGGTGATTTTCAGGCCAGTGTGACATGCATGGATCTGCCTGTGCTTACCCAGGACGCTGCTCTGTATCCATGTATCTAGTAACGACGCACTGTTCCTTATTGTTTCTTGTCCATTGTTTTATCCTTTAAGGTTTAATGAACAGATATGTGAAAGGTGCGGCTTTAATGGTCACATTGAATTATTGGGTACTTCATTTTAATTGCTGGGAAGTTGCCAGAGTTCAGTGTTCTGCCGATGCGTTCTTGGCTTAGGGCTGTGCTCACAGGGAGTGCCGAGCCTTTGTTGCTCTTACATTGACGGTGAAGGCCATTTGACCACGTTATATTTTTCTTCTTTTTTTCAATCTTACATTTTATATTCTGTGCCTCTAAAGGACTGCAAGTCCTCTTTAAGAGGGAAACCTAAATTAATGTTTGTTTTTTTTCAACTTTTACAGTAGTCTTTACTACTATCTACGGTAATTCATAGCCGTTTCATCAAAAATAATTGTTAGAAATATTAAAGCTTGTAGGAAAAAAAATTATTTATTTGTTTTGCAATTTTGTGCCCTCTGATCATTAATGAGTGATTTATAGTAGCTTTTGATCAGTTATTAGTACTTCTAAGGGCAGGTGCAGACGGCCGAGAGAATCTGGTCGATTATACTGTATGTAGATCAGGGTGTGATCAAGAGTCTCTTGGATGAGAAAAGCAATTCTCCATCTTCTCCATTCTCAGTTTGCAGAAATCGGACTGTACTCAGGTGTCATCCGATTGCAGTTCAATGCGATCTGAGGTTTTGTTAGATCGCACTCGAACCTAAAATACGGAAATGTACACAAGCCTTAAGTGAAGACTCAATATTGCAAATGGTGCCTGTTGAATGCAATTTTGAGGGGTGAGTGCTGGAATGCTCCGTCCATTTTTCAAGGTGGCTTGTAAAGACATTGGCTGATTATTTGGTTGATAAACTGTAAGAAGGACTAAAAAAGGCTGTCCGCACACATTGAGTCTGGATGACCAAAGAGCAGATTGTGACCGATCTTCGTTTTAAAAACATCACTATATAGTTTCTGTAAGGAAGGTGCTTATGTTTGATTTGTTTATTTAGATCGCCATTGGCTGAAACCCTGTGTGTGACACTTTTAATGTATTACTCCTTTCCAATCATTGGGGGGAGTCCAGTTAGTTCCATGTCCCCCTTAGATAAGACTGAAGAGGATGGAGCCCTGATTTCATGCTGCACTTCCTAGTCTGTCACTTCATAGCGGTGTCCTAGCCGGCAGCCTCATTCACGCTGGAGTATATCCCTCATATGTTAATGGAAAGAACACTGAACAGAAATGCATGTATACGGTATTCCAGCTTTCTTTTCATGCTATTTTTTTTTTCTCCTTTTAAATTATAAGTGTGAAAAATGTTAACTTGCTTTTACTTGTTGTCCCAAATGTTAAGCCATGCTCTGTCCTATCCTCACTGTCCAGTGTCAGGTTATAACTAAAATGGCTGCAGCAGGAGCCTCTCCCTACCTCCTTTCAGCAGTAGGATACAGATAGTTAAGCCCTTCCCCTCAGCTAGTTCCCAAGAAAATGAAACCCCAAAATTGTCCGTGTTCTCGGCAGGCTTCCTACAAGGCAGCTTGTTTCAGGAACATGCATGCAATCCAAACATACAGACCGGCAAATAGCGGGGGCAATATTATCTACTGTTTAATGTTATTTTTAAGGTAACTACAGGTACATATAGTCACTGTATCCCCCTTCTAAATTGCAATGGTTCTTCTGTGGGTAAGGAGGATGCAGTCTATAGCTTTGAATGAGACATGCTATATTTATTTACTTGTATAGCGCCATCATGTTCAACAGCTCTTTACTGACATTATCTTATATTATAAACCCATCTCAAACACTTAATCTCTTCTGTGACCAGAAAAATCACAACAATAACAAAATTATAGAAAATTAATAAAAAATCTTTATTATGACCATAATGACATACAAAATTAATTTGTTAATTAAAAGATGCCTCAAATGTGAGGGACGTTTTATGGCTAGGGACCCTGTTAAATATCAATAGCCATGACAATGATAGTATAAGGTAAGTTATTATAGTTCATCATAAGATTTGTAGCAAGCACACATTCATAAAAGCACCAAAATTATCAATTATATAGTACATGTGCAAAAACAAAGATACATTGGCTGAATGCCGGCACGCACAAAGAATGTTACAGGCTTAATGCACAGACCCCTTTGAATAAGATAAGGCTCATCCAGGTGTGGATGAAACGTGCGTCGGGGTGGAGGGACACGGCACGGACCCTGCATCACACTTTGTAAGTTGCCTTCTTGGGCCTTTTTGCCCATGCTTATCTTACTGCTACAACCAATATGGATGATAATTTTTTTATGTATCTTCATTATCAGTTCATCTTATGCTATAATTAGTGCAATTCTTTAGGCTCACATATCCCTTATGCTAATTTGAGCCTTGTATTATTCAAGGGGGTCTGTGCATTAAGCCTTTAACCTTCTTTGTGCTTGCCTGCATTCAGCCAGTGTACCTTTGTTTTTGCACAAGCACTTTATAATTGATAATTTTAGTGCTTTTATGAATGTGCGCTTGCTACAAATCTTATGATGAACTATAATAACTTATCTTATACTACCATTGTCATGGCTCTTGATGTTTAACAGGGTTCCTAGAAATAAAACGTCCCTCGCATTTGAGGCATCTTTTTATTAACAAATTAATTTTGTGTGTCATTATGGTCATAATAAAGACTGTCAATTAATTTTCTATAATTTTGTTATTGTTGTGCTTTATCTGGTCACCGCATATCACTCCCTACCTGGAGGGATTAGGTGTTTCAGATGGGTTTATATGCATTGATAGCACGATTTTATTTGGATCACCTTCTATTGATTCTATTATTTTAGTTAAAAAAAAACTCAGTGTGAGAAACCCTCAGGGGTATGGACGGTGTGAGCACATCCTTAGTGGGTTTTATCTTCTAAGTTGCTCCATGGGAGATAATATATGTAAATATGATTGAGGCCTTATGCATTGTTTGTCAATATCATTACTACCGTAATTAAAGGATGAATTCGTGTTCTATTTTTTAGGTAAAATATATTTTTTTAAGTTGTGGGTATTGTTTGTTGATTGTAATTTCGGGGCGGTTTCCATAGAGCCAAGGTCGTCTTGTTTGTAGGAGAGTGCTGTACATTGTGTTTTTGTCCATAGAAATCCAAATTCTGACCTTGGGGCCAAGGATAAACATCTGATTGAGCAGCTAGAGGTGCGTGGCTATCCCTGTATGGCCAGAACCACAGCAAAACATTATTATTTGTGCTGTGCTTGTGAGGAGCTGCATTGTAGTACTGCATGTAAGCGCCATATGTGTGCACGGCCACTCCTAGAGCTGCTGCCGATGGAAAGAACGACCTGCAAGGTCTGACCCCACATGTAAATGTGACCGTATGTGTCCATGTAGCGGGTCATACAAATGATAGTCTGCTGAACCTGATGATTTTCTGAAGATTAGTCTATATTCTTTGTTCCCCACGAGGGATCAGCAGCTGTCATAGGTGACTGGCAATTGCTTACTCAGAGTAATGAGAGAATGTGCTTGGATAAGGTGTTATCTGAGCATGCTCAGGTGCTATCCTAGTGTCTTCGGCGTGCTTGCAAAAATATGTTTGTGTCCCCGTGGCTTCATGTCTCGCGGCTGTTCGACAACTGCAATAAATGCGGGGGTTGCCTAACAAACAGGTAATCCCTGCATGTGTTGCGCCTGTCAAACAGCAGCGTATTTGTCAAGCACGCTGAAGGCACTCGGTTAGCACATGAGCATGCTCAGATAACACCTTATTCAAGCATATTTCCACGTCATTACTTACTCCCCTAGGCCTCTGAATAAACATGCAGGTTGGTCCACTTTTAGGTGGTCATGCACACTGGATGAACGCTAACTGGACCCTGGATCTAATGTATAGAGGTGTCACCCAGCAAAAGATGTTTGTGGAAAAATAATTTCGATATGGCTCATTGTTTGATTTCGAGGGGGATAGGTTTACTCCCCTTTCCCCATTGACAGCATACATGCATGTTTAACCGAGCTATGAGCATGGTTGGTGTTGGAAGGGATAGTTTATTTTTCCACAGGTAATTTTATTTTTCAAGTTTTTCCAATAATTGTTGGGGTTGCTGACAACTGTGTGATCTGTTGTATAGTTTTTGAGAGTTGTCACCTACAGAGATGGTACTGTAGGATTTTGGACTTCTTAGTAATTGGCACATTAGTCTGAACTGGTCACAGTCCTGGAAATGTTTTGCAAGGATCTCACGCTTGTCTTTAGCGTTGTGATATTTCACTTACAAGAAGCTCAGTTGTGTTTTTATCTAATGCTTTAATATCACAGCTGTTGTTATTATACTCCCTAGTTATCCTGTCCATAGATAGAGTAGTACAGCAGGGTCTGAATTTTGGGTCTATCTAGTTAGGGAAAATATATGGTAAAGGTGCTGCACCAAATAAATAAAAAAAAATTGAATTAGAGAAGTGATTGACATGGCAACAGCCAAGAACTAGCAGGAAGATACATTAAGCAATTGATCGGAAAAGCCAGCAATCATATTCTGTAAAAATGGGAGGTCTCCTGGGATGTCGTATTGATCGGAGGTGATGGGCTTTAAGCTTGCTGGTAAGTCCCATCTATGGCTTTGTGTGTGAGGGGAAATGATCATATAGTAACTTGTTCGCAACGGATGTTTATCCAAAAGTGAGGAGCGACCTACTCAATAAATCAAAATCAAGTCCTACACTATATGTGCAGATATGGAAAGTAATCAGTGTACTGGAGTAAATGCTAAATAGTTACCGTAGCCCATAGACTGGCACAGAGGTGATGTGATTCTCCCAAGGCTGAAAATCTGTAACTTTCAGCATAACCCTGAAATCTGCCAAATAGGAGAAAAAGGAGTACCAGGCGATAATTTTACTACAAAACAGTATAAATCTTTATTAAATATCAAAAAGAACAAATAAACCACATTAAATAAAGTAACCCATACTCCACGGAAGGTACAGACAGGAAGAGAGGTAACCACCTCAGCAGTGCAAGGTATCAGGCATTATATTATAATCATCATGCAAAAACAAGACCACGGAAAAAGGACGGCCCCATATTAATTCAGTAAACACACATCGCACAGGATTATACCTAAGAAAGTGCAAGGGGACAAGCTTACCCAGGTCTGTGAGATAGAGAGATGGTCACCCCCAAGGACTGATGTCAGCCCCGACGCGCATTTCGCTGGCACAAATGCAGCTTTCTCAAAGGGATGGTTACAATGTGAAAATAGCCCTTGTGATCGGTCACATCGTCCAAATAGACCAATCAGAATGGCGTCAGCGGCGCATGCTCAGTGCGTACCCCAGGTCCTGCAGCAGCCAGAGCATCATATACTACAGCGCTAGTGCTGACAATATGGAGATGTTCGGCGGCATAGGGAGCTGATGAGCCGCACCGCGCATGCGCACAGCCAAGATGGAGTTTACAAAAGAGACTGTGAAGTACTCATCGTAATTACAATGTATACATCTGACAAAAACAAAGTCCAAATGATCATACCTGACCATGAGCACCGCAATCATTATCGTAAGGAAAAAAATTATAAATAAAACATAATTAATAAATAATTGCGAAAAGAAATACAAGAAAAATAAATAAAAAAACAAATAGAAAAAAAAAAAAAAAATATATATATATATATATATATATATATATATATATATATATATATATATATATATATATATATATATATATATATATATATATAAATGCTCAGTTAATTAGTTAATTACCCACAATACAAAAAAATCAAAAGGAAGAAGCACATCTAGAGCCACCAAAAAGTAGGAATAAAATGGAAAACGTATCAATTATATCACAGTAGTCCATGTATATTCACACGGTGGTGCCAGTGTCTAGGTTTCCTATACCTGTCCAATGAGTATCAATCTAAGATGCCGATAAAGAGACGATCCAAGGGCGGGATGAAGGCCAAATGAGCAGAAAATCACTAAAAAAATATATACAAATAAAAAAGTTAAAAACATAAAAAGAAAGACGTCCAAAAACAAGATGGGTAACTCAGACCATCAATGGTTTATAAAAAGGGGAACAAGGCTTAGGGATTCGTTGAGGCCCTTAGGCACCATAGTATCTAAAGCAACAATCCACTTAGTCTCCATCTGGGCAAACAGTTTTTTATTATTGCCACCTCTAATGCCCAGATGGAGAATATCGATTCCCCGGATTTTAAGTGTCCTAGCATCACATCCGTGGTGAGACTTAAAATGCCGGGGAATCGTTCAGACACTGTCGCGGAGTAGACCGTGAAATCTGTAGACCAGTTGGAGTTGTAGTTTGTATGCAGAAGGACTTCTGATTGCAGACCACAGCCTTATGTGAAATTCGAGGTGATCTGCTAAAAAAAGTCTGGTAGTATCAGTTAGGCTATGTGCACACGTTCAGGATTTCGTGCAGAAATTTCCTGAGCAAAACAGGACATTTTCTGCAAGAAATCTGCATGCGTTTTTCTCGCGTTTTTTTACTGCGTTTTTACCGCGTTTTTGGTGCGTTCTTGGTGTGTTTTTTTTGAGGATTTTTCTGGAGGTTCCCATCACAATAATATAGTGGGAAATCCGCAAAATTAATGGAACATGCTGCATTTTTTACCGCAATGCGTTTTTTTCGCGTAAAAAAACGCATCATGTGCACAAAAATTGCGTAATGCATTCTAAGTGATGGGATGCATAATCTATGTGGTTTTTTCTAGTTTTTATAGCGAAAAAACGCAAAAAATCTGCAACGTGTGCACACAGCCTTAATTGTCTATTGAAGATTGTTACCAGTGGAGGTGCCAGAAATTTGGTTACTTGCATGTTACCTCTGTTGTGAATGATTTTGGCTGCTTACGGGCATCACCTTGGGCATTATTTCTGTGAGCAGCCAGTTGTAGTCATTAATATGGAGTTACTCATTTGCCAAAGTGCATCACTAATGGGAAGTATTGGCTAATTGATTTTGGTGGTCTCTGTAATAACCAGGGTGTGTAGGATTGTGTATGAAATCCTCCTGTTTTATGATCATGTTGATGCGTGGGAAAATAATAGTGGCCATGTGGGGTGGTGTCGCAAGAATCCTGCAAGTTTTGAGAATGAAAGAGGCGCTGCATCAGATACGTGGTGGAATGATTGGTCAGCACAAAATGAAGTATTTATATGAAGGTTTTTATTATTAATGGAAAGAGGCTTTTAAAATGAAAATTTGAACTCGGGAAGCAAAGTTCAAATTCCCTAGCCACACACAGGCCTGATTACTGCCACACCTGTTCTCAATCAAGAAATCACTTAAATAGGACATGCCCGACAAAGTGAAGTAGACCAAAAGCTCCTCAAAAGCTAAACATCATGCTGTGATACAAGGAAATTCTGGAACAAATGAGAAACAAAGTAATTGATCGATCAGTCTGGAATAGGTTATAAAGCCATTTCTGAAGGCCCCGTCTCACATAGCGAGATCGCTAGCGAGATCGCTGCTGAGTCACAAGTTTTGTGACGCAACAGCGACCTCAGTAGCGATCTCGCTATGTTTGACACGTACCAGCGACCAGGCCCCTGCTGCGAGATCGCTGGTCGTGTCGGAATGGCCTGGACCTTTTTTTTTGGTCGTTGAGGTCCCGCTGACATCGCTGAATCGGTGTGTGTGACACGGATTCAGCGATGTCTTCACTGGTAACCAGGGTAAGCATCGGGTTACTAAGCGCAGGGCCGCGCTTAGTAACCCGATGTTTACCCTGGTTACCATCGTAAATGTAAAAAAAAACCAAAACACTACATACTCACATTCCGGTGTCCGTCAGGTCCCTTGCCGTCTGCTTCCCACACTGACTGAGATCCGGCCGTAAAGTGAAAGTACAGCACAGCGGTGACGTCACCGCTCTGCTGTTAGGGCCGGCGCTCAGTCAGTGCAGGAAGCGGACGCCGGGGGACGCAAATGTGAGTATGTACTGTTTGTTTTTTTTACTTTTACGCTGGTAACCAGGGTAAACATCGGGTTGCTAAGCGTGGCCCTGCGCTTAGCAACCCGATGTTTACCCTGGTTACCCGGGGACCTCGGCATCGTTGGTCGCTGGAGAGCGGTCTGTGTGACAGCTCCCCAGCGACTAAACAGCGACGCTGCAGCGATCAGCATCGTTGTCTGTATCGCTGCAGCGTCGCTGTGTGTGACGGGGCCTTAAAACTTTGGGACTCCAGCGAACCACAGTGAAAGCCATTGTCCACAAATGGTGGAAACATGGAACAGTGGGGAAACTTCCCAGGAGTGGCCGGCCAACCAAAATTACCACAAGAGGTCAGCGATGACTCATCCAAGAGGTCACATAAGACCCCACAACAACATCCAAAGAACTGCATGCCTCACTTGCCTCAGTTGAGTGTTCATGACTCCACCATAAGAAAGAGACCGGGCAAAAATGGCCTGCATGGCAGAGTTCCAAGATGAAAACCACTGCTGAGCAATAAGAACATAAAGGCTCGTCTCTGTTTTGCAGAAAACATCTTGATGATCCCCAAAACTTTTGGGACAATACTCTTGACTCAAGAAAAAAAAAGTTTAAACTTGGAATGTCCCATTACATCTGGCGCAGACATAACACAGCATTTCAGAAAAGGAACATCATACCAACAGTAAAATATGGTGGTGGTAGTGTGATGGTCTGGGGCTGTTTTGCTACTTCAAGACCTGAGAGACTTGCTGTGGTAAATGGAACCATCAGTTCTGCTGTTTACCAAAATATCCTGAAGGAGAATGCCCGGCCATCTGTTGGTGACCTCAAGCTGAAGCGCACTTGGGTTATCCAGCATGACAATAATCCAAAACACACCACAACTCCACCTCTGAATGGCTTAAGAAAAACAAAATTAAGACTTTGTAGTGGCCTTATCAAAGTCCTGACCTTAATCCGGTTGAGATGCTGTGGCATGACCTTAAAAAAGAAGTTCATACTTGGAAATCCTCCATTGTGGCTGAATTAAAACAATTCTGCTAAGATGAGTGGGCCAAAACTCCTCCAGATCAATGTAAAAGACTCATTGCCTGTTATCGCAAACGCTTGATTGCAGTTGTTGCTATTAAGGGTAGCCTAACCACTTATTAGGTTTAGGGGGCAATCACTTTTTCACACAGGGCCCTGTAGGTTTGGATTTCTTTTTCCCTTAATAATAGAGACCTTCATTTATAAACTGCGTTTTGTGTTTACTTGTGTTATCTTTGTCTAATATTTACATCTGAAACATTTAAGTGTGACAAACATGCAAAAGAATAGGAAATCAGGGAGGGAGAAAACACTTTTTCACACAAGTGTATGTAGCTGATATGTAGGTATAACCCCTAATGGGGGAAGGACATTTCTCTTTGTTTTTTTTCCCTTTGTGTAGCTGTATGTAAAATTATCAGTTTAGAAATGCAGAGTGAATTTAGATTGTTAGCTTTAAAGGTTAAAGGCTGTTGCTGCCTCAGCGTGTGCGCACCCGCCCGCTCTGTTGCGCTCTGCCTGCTCTGCTGTGCTCTGCCTGCTCTGTGCGCTCTGCCTGCTCTGCTGTCCTCTGCCTGCTCTGTGCGCTCTGCCTGCTCTGCTGTCCTCTGCCTGCTCTGTGCGCTCTGCTGCCTGCATTTCAGCCCAGAAGAGGAAATCCTTTGTTTTCCTGTGATCTGATAAGCTGTCTATAAAATCAAACTTTTTTTTTTAATCCAGTCCTTCCAAATTTTAGGATCACCTATATGCAAATTGCCTCTTCTGAGAAAAAGAGGACTTAACTCTATAGCGCCACCTGTTGGAAGTAGCGATCCTACAAGTCACAATCAACCCTCTAACGAGTCGTGCAATATGACTTAGGATAAAAAGCCAAATCAGTATCTCAATTCGCAGACACGGTGTTTCGGGCTGTTGGCCCTCGTCAGTGCGAAGCATGAGAACTGATTTGGCTAGGTGAGAGGCTCTGGAGTGGGGTCTAAGGGGTAACGTTTCTCCTTATGGAGAGTGACATACCATCTCTGGCTTGTCAAGGTAACACCTTGCAGGATCACCTAGGAATTGCAGTTTATCATAGCTCTTATTTTATTGTCTGAGAGGCAATACATAGATGTTTTCTGTTTCTCAAAACAGTTACTTTGATGGGATTCTCTGGAATTACAATTTAATTTAAATTGTTCTAAAATTTATGTTTGTTCTTAATTTACAATAACCTGTTTTTTTTTTACCCTAACTCAGTCTTCAGAATTTTATCACTGTCCGGCAGATTAAAAAAAAAATAGATACCGTATATGTTTTTAAGTGATAAGCATGTATAACTGAAGATATATCATATATAGCTCCACTTATACATATCTGTCACTGTTAGAAAAATATTAGTGTGTGTGTGTATATATGTGTGTGTGTGTGTGTATATATATATATATATATATATATATATATATATATATATATATATATATATATATACATACATACATACATACATACATACATACATACATACATACATACATACATACATACATACATACATACATACATACATACATACATACATACATACATACATACATACATATATATATATATATATATATATATATATATATATATATATATACATACATACACTCACTCACTGGCCACTTTATTAGGTACACCTGTCCAACTTCTTGTTAACACTTAATTTCTAATCAGCCAATCACATGGCGGCAACTCAGTGCATTTAGGCATGTAGACATGGTCAAGACAATCTCCTGCAGATCAAACCGAGCATCAGTATGGGGAAGAAAGGTGATTTGAGTGCCTTTGAACGTGGCATGGTTGTTGGTGCCAGAAGGGCTGGTCTGAGTATTTCAGAAACTGCTGATCTACTGGGATTTTCACGCACAACCATCTCTAGGGTTTACAGAGAATGGTCCGAAAAAGAAAAAAAATCCAGTGAGCGGCAGTTCTGTGGGCGGAAATGCCTTGTTGATGCCAGAGGTCAGAGGAGAATGGGCAGACTGGTTCGAGCTGATAGAAAGGCAACAGTGACTCAAATCGCCACCCGTTACAACCAAGGTAGGCCTAAGAGCATCTCTGAACGCACAGTGCGTCGAACTTTGAGGCAGATGGGCTACAGCAGCAGAAGACCACACCGGGTACCACTCCTTTCAGCTAAGAACAGGAAACTGAGGCTACAATTTGTACAAGCTCATCGAAATTGGACAGTAGAAGATTGGAAAAACGTTGCTTGGTCTGATGAGTCTCGATTTCTGCTGCGACATTCGGATGGTAGGGTCAGAATTTGGTGTAAACAACATGAAAGCATGGATCCATCCTGCCTTGTATGGAGCATCTTTGGGATGTGCAGCCGACAAATCTGCGGCAACTGTGTGATGCCATCATGTCAATATGGACCAAAATCTCTGAGGAATGCTTCCAGCACCTTGTTGAATCTATGCCACGAAGAATTGAGGCAGTTCTGAAGGCAAAAGGGGGTCCAACCCGTTACTAGCATGGTGTACCTAATAAAGTGGCCGGTGAGTGTGTGTGTATATATATATATATATAATTTTTTATATATATATATATATATAATTTTTTATTTTTTCTAACAGTAACAAATATGTGTAAGTGGAGATATGTTATATATTAATTTATACATAATTATCACTTAAAAAGTATAATATACATATTTTTCCCTTCCCCATGACAGCACCGTTACATGAGAGATGGTCCCGCCCCCAAGAACAGGAAACCTGCATAGGAGATAAAAGATGGGGGCGGCACCTCTCTCCTCAGTTTGGTTTCCTGTTCTTGCGGGGAACCTGCGGTGCTGCATGGGGAGAGGTCTCCCGTGCTTGGCCGGTCTCTGACCGAGGTCCGCGGTGGGAGCAGCGGTGGCGGCGTGTGCGCGTCGCCTCCATACCTGGAGCTGCAGGTGCGTCCTTCCCACTGCGGACTCCCCGGCGTCCGCTCCTGGCCGGAGGCTGGGCCGAGGGAAAAAGAGTGAGCGTTCCCATCACGACGCTGGCGCCGACTGAATGGGGGAACTTCCGGGATTGAACCGGAAGTGACGCTACACGCTGAAGAAGCGGTGTGCTGACACTCCCCGGGGGGGAGGAAGTTCAGAGGCGCACACACCGCTTCCTGCCCGCCATATTTAAAACTGACAAGGCGGCAAGCAGGCGCTGGGAACAGTCTCCTGCAGGATGGCAGATCCGAAGGAATCGACGATCCCAGCTGAAATCCCACAACCTGTCGTGGTACTAAGGGTCCGGTGGGTGAGTGCCTTTGTAAGGCAAAAAACATGTCAGTGACACTGTGTTTTTTGTATATATGCAGGGAAAAAAAGTCACCTCTAAACAAAAGCATAAAGTATGTGCACTCTGTGATAGAAGCCTTCCCAAAACGTATGAAAAGCGTATGTGCCGCTCATGCATAGAAAAAACGGTGTCTGAAGAGTCTTCATCTTTGCTTCAGAATATAAAAGATATAGTTAGAAGCGAAGTACAAAGCACTGTAAAGGAGCAGTTAAAACATCATGGACTGCAGAGCTCCGTAAACCCATTCCCTACGTCTGCCCAGGCATCTGACGTAGAATCCGAGGGTGAACTGGGTGAGCTTCCGCCCGACGAGGGTTCGGACCTGGACTCTTCAGATGAAGAGTGTGGCCGGCCTTATGTGTTATCAGAAGATGTGGGGAAGTTGCTAAAACTGGTCAGGTCCACCCTGGGGGTTGAGACGCCAAAAGAGAAGCAAACAGTGCAGGACTCTATGTTCAGTAATTTGGAGGATAAGAAACGAAAAGTTTTCCCGTTTCATGATAACATTCTAAATCTCATTAAAAAAGAATGGAAAAAACCGAATAAAAAGATTTCAGTTCCCCAGGCCTTGAAACGTAAATATCCCTTTAGTGAGGAAATTTGCGAGAAATGGGAAAAGGCGCCTAAGTTGGACGCGGCTATCGCAAGTACCTCCAGGGGCATAGCACTTCCCTTCGAGGACATGGGGGCCCTAAAAGACCCCCTAGATAAAAAGGCGGATGCCTTTCTAAAATCAGCCTGGGAAGCCTCAACTTGGGCGTTTAAACCTGGAGTAGCGGCTACTTGTACTGCCCGTGCCATGGTTAAATGGTTGGAGGAACTTAGCGACCAAATAAAAAACAAATGTCCAAGAGACAGACTTCTGGAAGTCATCCCTCCACTTCAAAATGCAGCGGGATTCCTGGCGGACGCTGCCATTGATTCTGTGCGGTTTGCTGCCCGGGCTAGTGCCCTTTCAAATTCAGGAAGAAGGGCGTTATGGTTAAAGAACTGGAATGCTGATTTCCAATCCAAAGTGAAGCTCTGTGCAGTCCCCTGTGAGGGCCAATATTTATTCGGCAGCGCTTTAGATGAGATTTTAGAAAAAGCGGCGGACAAGAAAAAACACTTCCCTCCACCTCCCTTCTTTAGAAGACGTTGGTATGACAATCGTCGGTCCTTTCGAGGATCGAGTAGGGGCCGAGGCCGCCCAACGGATAGAACCACACGGGGGAAACCCTGGGGTGAGAAAAGAGAAAGAGGTTTTCTTTTCAATAAACCCCCAAAACCAGACCCTAAACAATGACGCCATATTCCAGGTGGGAGGAAGGTTACGGTTTTTTGTCCATCAGTGGGTAACCTTACAGCCGTCCCAATGGGTAATCAACTTGCTAACAGACGGTCTACGGTTAAATTTCATCTCCCTTCCTCCCCACCGAATGAAAGTTACTCGTGTGGCCAAAAAGAACCAGTTGGTTCTCGAAAAAGAAGTTCGTCTTCTTCTAGACAAAAAAGTCCTGGTAAGAGTACCTTCGCAGGAAATAGGAAGGGGATTTTACAGCACCCTTTTCCTCACTCCAAAGCCGGATGGATCTTTAAGAACTATTTTCAATCTAAAAGAATTAAACAAATTCATCCGAGTAGAAAAATTCAAAATGGAGACTCTGAGAACGGCGGTAAAACTGCTGTATCCAGGATGTTATATGGCAGTGATAGACCTTACCGATGCCTATTATCATGTGCCAATCAGCAGAGAGCATCAACAATTCCTGAGGTTGGTTGTGCAGCTGGGGCAGGTCTACACCCATCTACAATACCAATGTCTCCCCTTTGGGGTATCGGTAGCTCCTCGTATTTTTACAAAAATAATTTCGGAAGTAGCATCCTTCGTAAGGAGAGAAAACATTCTGCTAGTGCCCTATTTAGACGATTTCCTCTTGATAGCAGACAATCAAGAAGATTGCATAAAAGCAGTTACGACAGTACGAGAGCTACTAACCAAACTAGGGTGGATAATAAACTTAAAAAAATCAAGATTGATTCCGGCCCAGATACAGGAGTTCCTGGGGATCCAATTAAATTCAATCAAACAGATCTGTATCCTTCCAGACAGGAAAATCGAGGGCATAAAACAAAGAATAACACAAATACAGGTGGCCCAATACGTCTCGGTGAGGGAAGCCATGTCCCTCCTAGGCATGCTTACTGCAACAATTCCGGCGGTCCAATGGGCACAACTTCATTCAAGGGACCTACAGTGGGAGATCCTGTCAGAACAAACAAGAATACCCTACAATCTAAACCGAAAAATCGTATTGTCACAACATGTCCGGGACTCTCTAAGCTGGTGGCTAGATTCCGGAAATCTAAAAAAAGGGGTCCCATGGTCAATCCACAATCCGGTGATACTGACCACAGATGCGAGCCCGTTAGGTTGGGGAGCACACCTATCAGATCGGATCCTACAGGGTCTATGGGATCCACAGATGCAATCAGCCTCCTCAAACCTGAGGGAATTAACAGCAGTAAGGCAAGCAATTCTTCAATCAGAAGAAGATCTCAAAGGAAAACATTTGGTAGTATTATCCGACAACAGCACAACGGTGTCGTATATAAATCGACAGGGAGGAACCAGATCAAGTTCCCTAATGGAAGAAGCAGGAAGACTATTTCTTTGGGCCGAAAACCACCTTTTTTCCCTCACAAGTACACACTTAAAGGGGTCGGAAAACTTTGTCGCAGATTTTCTGAGTCGTCACGTCCTGCACCAGGGCGAGTGGTCGCTAAATCAAAGAATATTTGGAGAAATCTGTGCAGTCTGGGGGCTTCCTCAAGTGGATCTTTTTTCCACAAGGCAGAATCGGAAAGTAAAAAGGTTCTACTCTCTAAACCCGAAAGAGAACCCGGAAGGAGTAGATGCGTTACTACACCAATGGAGATTCCATCTAGCCTATGCGTTTCCCCCGATCCCATTGATCCCTACAGTCCTGAAGAAGATCCGAGAAGAGAAATCACGCATAATCTTAATCGCACCCTTCTGGCCAAAGAGAGCTTGGTTCACTTGGCTCAGACGTATGTCCATCTCGGACCCGTGGATACTTCCAGAGGTCCCAGACCTTCTGCACCAGGGTCCGGTGACACATCCTCAGGTTCACAGCCTACACCTCACTGCTTGGAACTTGAGAGGGGACTTCTGCTAGCAAAGGGGTTCTCGGATCCGTTAATTACTACTCTACTGTCCAGTAGAAAAAAAGTCACAACTGATAAATACCAAAAGGTATGGGGAAAATTTTTAGAATTCTCAGGCCGAGGGATAACTGATACCGTTCAGAAGGTCCCTATATCTGAAATCCTAGAGTTTCTCCAAAAGGGTCTGGAGAGGGGATTATCTACCAGCACTCTAAAAGTGCAAGTCTCGGCGCTTAGCGCCTTGTTTGACCAAAAATTGGCTGATCACCCCTGGGTGTGTAGGTTCATTCGGGCCTCCTTTACAGCCAGACCATTCAAACCTCGTCCAAAGGTCGCTCCCTGGGATTTAAATTTAGTTTTAAACGCCTTGACCTCCTCTCCCTTCGAGCCTCTTTCCTCCATCTCGGAAAAAGCGCTAACTCTGAAAACAGTTCTCCTGATTGCCCTTACCTCAGCCAGACGCATTAGTGAGCTTCAGGCTATATCTATTGACCCTCCGTATACTGAAATTCTGGAGGATAGGGTAATTATAAAATCTGATCCGGCCTTCTTACCTAAGGTCAACTCGAAATTTCACAGGGACCAGGAGATAATCTTGCCTTCATTCTGTGCCAACCCAAAATCCCAGGGAGAAGAAACCTTCCATTGCTTGGACGTCAGACGTTGCCTTCTTCAATATATAGAAGTGACAAAACCATGGCGACAGTCTTCAGCCCTTTTTGTCTCCTTTCAGGGAGCAAACAGGGGAAAAAAGGCCACAAAGTCGACTATTGCACGTTGGCTCCGTATGGCCATATCACTTTCCTATTCCTCTTCGGGACAGGTCCCTCCACCTGGTGTTACGGCCCACTCTACGAGGGCTATTTCCACATCTTGGGCAGAGAGGGCAAATGCATCGATAGAGCAAATCTGTAATGCAGCAGTATGGTCTTCACCCTCTACTTTCTTCCGCCATTATAGATTGAATCTGGGGCTATCAGATCTTGCCTTTGGTAGGAAAGTACTATCTGCTGTTGTCCCACCCTAGAGGTTCTTTCTATTTCTTCCTCTCATGTAACGGTGCTGTCATGGGGAAGGGAAAAAATGATAATTACTTACGGGTAATTTGATTTTCCAGATCCATGACAGCACCGCTCTAGTTCCCGCCCTATCTTGGTGATGGTGTGTGTTTCACAAAAAAAAAAAAAAATCTCTTAAAAAAAAAAAAATATATATAAAAAAAAAAAAAATATATATACACAAATGAAAGATGGGGTAATAACCACTTAACAATAGATAAATAGTCTTAGAGTTAAATATAATTTTTTATATGCCTAAAACTAACATAGCGGTTACCTTACATTCTCTGTAAACAAACTGAGGAGAGAGGTGCCGCCCCCATCTTTTATCTCCTATGCAGGTTTCCTGTTCTTGGGGGCGGGACCATCTCTCATGTAACGGTGCTGTCATGGATCTGGAAAATCAAATTACCCGTAAGTAATTATCATTTTTTTATTTTGGAAGATAGAGGATATATACCAGATTCTTGCAGTTGACAGTGCTGTAATAAAGTACCTGATCAAATTGTAGTGTATTTTCTTAACCCCTTCCCGACCCATGACGCCTATGTGGCGTCATGGAATGATCGCATCCCTGCAGATCGGGTGAAAGGGTTAACTCCTATTTTACCCGATCTGCAGGGAGAGGGGGAGTTGTACTTCAGCCTAGGGGGGGTGGCTTTGCCCCCACGTGGCTACGATCGCTCTGATTGGCTGTTGAAAGTGCAACAGCCAATCAGAGCAATTTGCAATATTTCACCTATGAAAATGGTGAAATATTGCAATCCAGCCATGGCCGATGCTGCAATAGCATCTGCCATGGCTGGAAATCATGTTCTGGCCCCCCCACCGCCCCCGATCTCCTCCCCAGTCCTCCGTTCTGTCCGGTACCCCCCTCCGTCCCCCTGTTCGCTTCCCCGTGCTCCTGTCCGCTCCCCCGTGCTCCTGTCCGCTCCCCCGTGCTCCTGTCCGCTCCCCCCGTCCTCCGATCCCCCCCCCCCCGTGCTCCGATCCACCCCCCCCCCCACCCCCTCATACTTACCGAGCCTCCCGAAGTCGGTCCGTCTTCTCCCTGGGCGCCGCCATCTTCCAAGATGGCGGGCGCATGCTCAGTGCGCCCGCCGAATCTGCCGGCTGGCAGATTCATTACAAAGTACATTTTGATCGCTGTGGTAGGTTCTATCACAGCGATCAAAATAAAAATAATAATAAATAAACCCCCCCCTTTATCACCCCCATAGGTAGGGACAATAATAAAATAAATATTTTTTTTTCTTTTTCCACTAGGGTTAGGGTTAGAACTAGGGTTAGAACTAGGGTTAGGGGTAGGGTTAGGGTTATGGCATGTGCACACAGTGCAGATTTGGCTGCGGATCCGCAGCGGATTGGCCGCGGATCCGCAGCGGATTGGCCGCTGCAAATTCGTAGCAGTTTTACATCAGGTTTACAGTACCATGTACACCTATGGAAAACCAAATCCGCTGTGCCCATGGTGCGGAAAATTCCGTGCAGAAACGCTGCGTTGTATTTTCCGCAGCATGTCAATTCTTTGTGCAGATTCCGCAGCGTTTTACACCTGTTCCTCAATAGGAATCCGCAGGTGAAATCCGCACAAAAAAAACACTGGAAATCTGCTGTAAATCCGCAGGTAAAACGCAGTGCCTTTTACCTGCAGATTTTTCAAAAATCGTGCGGAAAAATCTCACACGAATCCTCAACGTGGGCACATAGCCTTAGAGTTAGGGTTGGAATTAGGGCTAGGGTTAGAAATAGGGTTAAGATTAGGCTTGTGGTTAGGGTTACGGATAGGGTTAGGGGTGTGTTGGGGTTACAGTTGTGGTTAGGGTTGGGGTTAGGGTTAGGGTTGGGATTAGGGTTAGGATTAGGATTGGAATTAGGGTTACAGGTGTGTTGGGGTTAGGGTTGTGGTTAGGGGTGTGTTGGGGTTAGGGTTGTGATTAGGGTTATGGCTACAGTTGGGATTAGGATTAGGGGTGTGTTGGGGTTAGTGTTGAAGTTAGAATTGAGGGGTTTCCACTGTTTAGGCACATCAGGGGTCTCCAAACGCAACATGGCGCCACCATTGATTCCAGCCAATCTTGCGTTCAAAAAGTAAAATGGTGCTCCCTCCCTTCCAAGCCCCGACGTGCGCCCAAACAGTGGTTTACCCCCACATTTGAGGTACCAGCGTACTCAGGACAAACTGGGCAACAACTGTTGGGGTCCAATTTCTCCTGATACCCTTGCAAAAATAAAAAATTACTTGCTAAAACATAATTTTTGAGGAAAGAACAATTATTTTTTATTTTCACGGCTCTGCGTTATAAACTTCTGTGAAGCACTTGGGGGTTGAACGTGCTCACCACACATCTAGATAAGTTCCTTGGGGGGTCTAGTTTCCAAAATGGGGTCACTTGTGGGGTGTTTCTACTGTTTAGGCACATCAGGGGCTCTGCAAATGCAATGTGACGCACGCAGACCATTCCATCAAAGTCTGCATTTCAAATGTCACTACTTCCCTTCCGAGCCCTGTCGTGTGCCCAAACAGTGGTTTACCCCCACATATGGGGTATCAGCGTACTCACAACAAACTGGGCAACAAATATTGGGGTCCAATTTCTCCTGTTACCCTTGTGAAAATAAAAAATTGCTTGCTAAAACATCTTTTCTGAGGAAAGAAAAATGATTTTTTATTTTCACGGCTCTGCATTGTAAACGTCTGTGAAGCACTTGGGGGTTGAACGTGCTCACCACACATCTAGATAAGTTCCTTGGGGGGTCTAGTTTCCAAAATGGGGTCACTTGTGGGGGGTTTCTACTGTTTAGGCATATCAGGGGCTCTGCAAACGTAACATGATGCCCGCAGACCATTCCATCAAAGTCTGCATTTCAAAACGTCACTACTTCCCTTCCGAGCCCCGGCATGTGCCCAAACAGTGGTTTACCCCCACATATGGGGTATCAGCGTACTCAGGAGAAACTGGACAACAACTTTTGGGGTCAAATTTCTCCTGTTACCCTTGCAAAAATAAAAAATTCTGGGCTAAAAAAATATTTTTGAGGAAAGGAAACACATTTATTGATTTCACGGCTCTGCGTTATAAACTTCTGTGAAGCACTTGGGGGTTCAAAGTGCTCACCACACATCTAGATAAGTTCCCTTGGGGGTCTAGTTTCCAAAATGGAGTCACTTGTGGGGAGTTCCTACTGTTTAAGCACATCAGGGGCTCTGCAAACGCAACCTGACACCCGCAGAGCATTCCATCAAAGTCTGCATTTTAAAACGTCACTACTTCCCTTCCAAACCCCGACGTGTGCCAAAACAGTGGTTTACCCCCACATATGGGGTATCAGCGTACTCAGGAGAAACTGGACAACAACTTTTGGGGTCCAATTTCTCCTGTTACCCTTGGGAAAATAAAAAAATGTGGGCTAAAAAATCATTTTTGAGAAAAGAAAAATTATTTTTTATTTTCATGGCTCTGCGTTATAAACTTCTGTGAAGCACTTGGGGGTTCAAAGTGCTCACCACACATCTAGATTAGTTCCTTCGGAGGTCTAGTTTCCAAAATGGGGTCACTTGTGCGGGAGCTCCAATGTTTAGGCACACAGGGGCTCTCCAAACGCGACATGGTGTCCGCTAATGATTGGAGCTAATTTTCCATTCAAAAAGCCAAATGGCGTGCCTTCCCTTCCGAGCCCTGCGGTGCGCCCAAACAGTGGTTTACCCCCACATATGGGGTATCATCGTACTCAGGACAAACTGGACAACAACATTTGGGGTCCAATTTCTCCTATTACCCTTGGGAAAATAACAAATTCTGGGCTAAAAATCATTTTTGAGGAAAGAAAAATTATTTTTTTATTTTCACGGCTCTGCGTTATAAACTTCTGTAAAGCACCTGGGGGTTATAAGTGCTTACTATGCATCTAGATAAGTTCCTTGGGGGGTCTAGTTTCCAAAATGGGGTCACTTGTAGGGGAGCTCCAATGTTTAGGCACACAGGGGCTCTCCAAACGCGACATGGTGTCCGCTAATGATTGGAGCTAATTTTCCATTCAAAAAGTCAAATGGCACGCCTCCCCTTCCGAGCCTTGCCGTGCACCCAAACAGTGGTTTACCCCCACATATGAGGTATCGGCGTACTCAGGAGAAATTGCCCAACAAATTTTAGTATCCATTTTATCCTGTTGCCCATGTGAAAATGAAAAAATTGAGGCTAAAAGAAATTTTGTGTGAAAAAAAAAAAGTACTTTTTCATTTTTACGGATCAATTTGTGAAGCACCTGAGAGTTTAAAGTGCTCACTATGCTTCTAGATAAGTTCCTTGGGGGGTCTAGTTTCCAAAATGGGGTCACTTGTGGGGGAGCTCCAATGTTTAGGCACATAGGGGCTCTCCAAACGTGACATGGTGTCTGCTAGCGATGGAGATAATTTTTCATTGAAAAAGTCAAATGGCGCTCCTTCCCTTCCGAGCCCTGCCGTGCGCCCAAACAGTGGTTTACCCCCACATATGAGGTATCAGCGTACTCAGAACAAATTGGACAACAACGTCCGTGGTCCAGTTTCTCCTTTTACCCTTGGGAAAATAAAAAAAATTTCGCTAAAAGATCATTTTTGTGACTAAAAAGTTAAATGTTCATTTTTTACTTCCATGTTGCTTCTGCTGCTGTGAAACACCTGAAGGGTTAATAAACTTCTTGAATGTGGTTTTGAGCACCTTGAGGGGTGCAGTTTTTAGAATGGTGTCACTTTGGGGTATTTTCAGCCATATAGAACCCTCAAACTGACTTCAAATGTGAGGTGGTCCCTAAAAAAAATGGTTTTGTAAATTTTGTTGTAAAAATGAGAAATCACTGGTCAAATTTTAACCCTTATAACTTCCTAGCAAAAAAAAAAATTTGTTTCCAAAATTGTGCTGATGTAAAGTAGACATGTGGGAAATGTTATTTATTAACTATTTTGTGTCACATAACTCTCTAGTTTAACAGAATAAAAATTCAAAATGTGAAAATTGCGAAATTTTCAAAATTTTTGCCAAATTTCCATTTTTTTCACAAATAAACTCAGAAATTATCGACCTAAATTTACCACTAACATGAAGCCCAATATGTCACGAAAAAACAATCTCAGAATCGCTAGGATCCGTTGAAGCGTTCCTGAGTTATTACCTCATAAAGGGACACTGGTCAGAATTGCAAAAAACGGCAAGGTCATGAAGGGGTTAAGATCTGCATTGTACAGTCCTAGAATTTAAATTTTTTGTGCTTCTGGTTGTATATTGCTTTTAGTTTCCTGTCCCGGAGCAAGGATCTCTCTGTCACTGATCCGCTTCACTTTCTAGTCCTTTAATGACTTCTTTTTTTTGTTCTGCTCCCTGTCAGCCAGGAGCTGGGCAGCACTGGGTTACAAGCAGAAAGGAAATGACAGGTTAATTTGTAAGGTTGCAGTTGGAGCAGGAGCGGTTTGCGAGCCTTGTATGAGGATCTGTGCTGGAATATTCGCTGCTCCTCATAGACTCAGGCGGTGCAGCCATCAGTAGCAAATTCAGGTTTACGCCTTCCATAGGTGGCGCATTGTTGAGTGTTACACAGGTCATACATGAAGGTATCCCAGACATCAGCGTGCACTAATTTTATTGATCGATCTGTTGTGTCTTTGTATTGTGACCCCCGGCCAAGAATGAACAGTGATGATGACGTAATGATTGAGGAGCAGTTTACATTCTCTGTGCTGTTGTGATCATTTGTTGAAAATTGACCGTGTGAGCAAGACAAGTATTGTATTAAAAGTGTTTTACAAGGCAAACCGCACCAATCTTAGCAAAATATGAGAACGTCTGTCTAATCCTTGGAGATCTGGTAATTTTAAAGGGAATCTGTCAGTAGGATCAATTCTCTTAAGGCGTCTGTATGGGCATGTAGGAAAAAATGATACATGGATCCTTTTCTGACCGGTCCATGCCTTCAGCAGTGAAGAATAAGATCCTTCCTCCATTTTATTCTCTCCAGTTTTCTGAGCTTTTTATGTTGTTGTGGTCCCACATCCCTGCCAGTTGAGCACATCCCAGCACCTATTGTTCTCCCATCCTCTGAATAGATAAGACCCTATTTTGCACTATTGTTTTCCAGCTTTCCCATTGGATTAAAATGATACCTTCATATCTGCGATCCGATTTCTTATTACGGAATATGTAAATGAGCTAGTAAGATCTATGGGCTGGACATGGATCTCCCTGACAACCTGCCTCTAGGACTTATTTTAAATGAGAGGGGCTGTTGCCTGTGTGAGACATGTAATGACTGACTGTCTGCTCTCCTCATCTACATGTCTCACACTGGTTTTCCACCCCTGCTTTAAATAAAGAAATTTACCATTAAAGGGTTTGTCCCGTATTCTGCCTTTAGGAGTCCCCTGCACCCCAGCCTGCCGCTCGTCCAGGGGGATGTGCTTGTGATTGACAGTTTAGACCAGTGTGAAGATTGAGCTGCTGGGCTGAACTATGTTTCCTCTACTGCTATAGACCTTGTTCATACACTGCACTTTTGCTGCAGGAAAATGATGTTCTTTATTATTACAGTTCTAATAAAGTGAATGAGATTTCTAAACCCTCATGCACATGCTGCTTTTTTTTTCTTGCAGATCTGATCCTTCAAAGCGCATGTTTACATCGGCAGTATATCAGTTGTAAATGTTATTGCAGCAGTTTTTACTTATTTAAATGGATGGGAAGAAAATGCAAGTAAAAACGCATGAAAAACATGTGTATTATGCAGATTTTTTCCTACCAGTACTCTGGTTTTTGCTACAGAACAATGTACTGTAAATACTGAACACGTGCACACACAGCAGCTCTGCCTCTGCGGTTTCGGAGGACAATAACGCCATTGAAGCTGTCTGGATGTATCCAGCTTTAGAGCAGCACTTGCAGCCTGCACCATTGAGCTTGTAAGCGCTGTGCTCCTTCTCTGGGAGGCCGACCACCTCTTATAGACTGCAGAGGTGGCCAGCAACCTAGGTAGCAAACGCTAAACTGTAGAATTAAAAATCTTTCTGTTCTTGAGTATAGAGAGGATTTTTAATAAGTTATTTGCAAAGTTGTTTATTTTTGCAATAATTTTGCCCATTTAGGATGAGGCTACCCCTTTCATAACTTTGCTTTTGGCTTTGCCTTTCCAAAGTCTGACAAAACCTATGGCAGTGCCATTTGCCTTTGTGCACTTCCATAAACGTTCCCTGCTCTGGAGTCTGGCCACGTGTATGACTCTCCAGCTTATCTTACCACTTGTATTTGCTCATGTATTTTCTTGCCAGTTCTCCAGACATTAACGTGCATTGAACTTATCAATTTCCCGGGTTTGGGATTCACATTTGGCACAGTTAAGTGCATGATAACCTTGATTCTCACATTGCATTCAGTGGATTGCCAAAACAGACAAACTAGTTAACCCACCACATTCATTATCTATTTGTGTTCTTTGCATGCTGTTGTGCAATTTTTCTTATTTCCATCCTTTTATTTGTCACCGTTTCCTTAGCATTAGAGTGGTTATTTCCAGAAGGGACTGTTAGGTGTCTGATGTTACCCATCATACTAGTTAATGGGATAAATCTACATCATGCCACATTCTCAAAGATGTTGAGCATGACCAGATAAAATGAAAAATTCACCTGTGGCATGAAGTATTAAAACAAACAAACAAGTAATACTCGCCTGTTGGAACTCATCTGGATCCAGCTTACATAGGAAGAAAAATTCACCTCTGCATCAACAACTGGACCGCTGTGGCCTATGATTGGCTGCTGCACGCAATCAGAAAAACAGCCAATGGCACGCTGATCGAGTAACCTGACTGCTGCAGCCAATCACAGGCTGCAGCGGTTTTGCTGTTGGTAGAACAGTGACGTCTTCTCTTCCTTTGTGAGTACAGACCAGGTAGCGGCCTTCCGCTGGATACTGCTGGAATAGCAATGATGACAAGTTAGTTAGTATTTTCACATATGCTTCATGTGGGCGTCCATACCCTGCTAGTTCAGTAATTGTGTGCTGTGAATTATTTGTATAGCGTTGACCTATCTTGTACCATTTCATTGACTGTGGATTTTTATTTTTTCTAAAGGCTTTCAAGGAGATGTTATATGCTGCCCAAGACCAGGCCCCATCTATAGAAGGTAAGACTCCTCTATCGGAAACTGATACATCTTAGTTTATTAACTTTGACCTGTGTCTGTAAAACCATAAATTGTGTCCTAAAGCTAGAGTGTTCTCCATAAATTAACAGGCATTGATTGAGAGACGTTTTATCACATCGGCCGTCTCTGCACTGTATAGGAGGTCACTCTACAGAGATGATCATTAATGATCGTTGTATCTGTCTGTATGATGCACAGTATCAGACCACCGCTTCTCCACAATTGTGTGCAGAGCATTTCAAGAAGGTGTCTGCTCCTCCTAACATACCATGGCATCTTCAGCTGTTGCTTGTGGGAGCTGCACTGAAAGGTCATTTCCTGTTATACTGTTGTCACTATCTCTATTTAAAGTCGAAATGTTTTATGTGTTTATATTCATCTGCCGTGAGTCTTAAAGGAACACCAAACCTAGAAATGTTCTGTTTTGTAAAGGGTTAATCCCGTCTTCATAGCTGGAATATTGTCGGATAGTGCTTGTAAAAACAACTACCTTTGCAATTCACAGTTTATTAAAATTTGCAGTGGTCTTTGACATATTAACCCTTTTTTTGTTCTGTTTACAGCTGGTTGCCTAGGAGACCGACCATTTCTGCTGTTTAGCTTGTAAGCACTGCACTGAAGCTGTCGGGGTTACGAGGTATCAACGCTTTCCTTTGATCCCAGCCAGCTTCTAAACAAGGCTTACTAGCTCAGTAGAAAACTGCGCGTAAACACCGTGCATGGTCTGTTGTCTAATAACAGTGGTCGGTCTCCAAGGTAACTAGCTGTCAACAAGTGTCGCTATCTCAAGAGCAGCTGGAAGTTTTAATAAGCTATGAATTACAAAATTTATTGTATTTAAAGCACTTCCAGAGTATACCCATATATGAGGATGGAAATATACCTTTAGTGTCCACATTTCTAAAGGACCCTATACACCGAGTAAAGTTTTCAGTACCGGCTGACCGTCCCATATGCTGAACTTTGGCTTTATCACTTGTATATGTCCTCCTTCTGCTTGTTGTAACAAATTATGGTTTTATTCAAAATAAAAAAAAATGGGTGAGCCTTACTATTTGTCAAAGCAGACATTAAACAGGACATTAAGGTTTTTGCTCTTATTTTATTCCACTTAGTATTTTCATTGTTTTTTTTTTTTTATCCACCTTTAAAGTTCCAGGGATATTTTTGTTTAATACGCCCAATATTATTTTTATGGTCTTTAACAAATGTGCCTTGCTCAAAGGATTTTGAGGCTGTTTCTTTAGGCTGCTCTGCGTAGTTACCCTGTACATAACTATTCTGACCACTTTTTACCTACCGACATGTCCTCTTTAAAATCGCCCATATTGTGGATCTGTGCCGTGCGTGAAATTTCCACACTTTGTGAGAATCCCCAAATATTACGTAGATCTTGTCTGTATATTGGGGAAATCACGCGGCATTGCATGTGCACACAACACTGACAGTCAGTATTTTTACCTCTAACAGGATTTTATTCTGGTTTCCAGCACTATCTACAGGAACTTTTGTAATTCTCTATTTTTCTTTTATCTTAAATGTCACTCCTATATTGTGGCTTATTTTAAAGGCTTGTTTCCAAACTAGTAAGTTATCCTTTATTCGTCGTTCTCTGGCAGTCCAATATACAATGAATTCATCAGAAGTAGAGTGTGCGCCTATTTGCCCCATTCATGATGAAGCTCTGCAGAACTCTGTTCCAGGGTCCTGTCCTTGAGATACCTGGGGGTCCCTTCAGTAATTCTCTAAGGCCGAGGTCACACTTGCGAGTGCGATGCGAGAAACTCTCATCAATACCCGGTACTGCCGCTGGCACTCGGACCTGAGTGTGCCACTGCATAGAAATACATGCATCCGCACTCTCCGGTCCCGAGTGCCGACGGCAGTGCCGAGTATTCATGACACTCGCAAGTGTGACCCCAGCCTTAGAGAGAATCTGTCGGAAGTTTTTTGTGATCTTATCTGAGAACTGTATAATGTTGAGACTGAGACCCTGATTCCAACAGAGTGTCACTTACTGGGATACTTGCTGCAGTTTTTATAAAATCATTGTTCTATCTGCAGGGGATTACCATTGGAGGACTTATAACGTTGATGCTATTCAATCAAATCATGCCCCCACCACTGATTGGCAGCTTTATGCCTATGCACAGTGCAGACAGAAAGCTGCTAATCAGTGCTGTGGCTGGGGATATACAGGGCTCAGCATTCCGAGACCTGATAGATCTTCAGCAGAATAAACAACAGTAATTTAAAAAAAAAAAAAAAATCAAAACTACAGCAGGCAGCCCAGTGAGTGACACATGCCTGCAATTAGGCTCTCTGCCCCTACATCATGCTGCTCTCATTTGGAGTAGCAAAAATCTGGTGATTGATTTCCCTGTTACCCTCTTTCCTATGGCTAGTAAATAATTTACTATTTTGGGACCACCCTATTAATTTACAAAAGAAGCCTAAATACTTTTATTAATATGTACCTTTCCCTAGCAACAAGAAAGGGATCATTCATTCTTTACCTTACTGTAACATTAGGATTTGGATTTGTAACCCTTTATGTATGAAATGATGTAGATTCTTCTTTCTCTTTTGCTTTTTGTGGATTTGTACCAGATATTGTGGTGTATGCATTCTGTGTGCTTTGTCTACAGCGGTGCTGCCACTGCAGGGAGTTTTCTACTTTTTCATAGTAAAGTCCACAATACAACCCTCTCCTAACAATGATCCAACGTGCCATTTGTAAATGATCTATTGCCGTCACTTACATTTGTGCTGCCTTAAATTGTTGCTCTCTGACTGTGCAAACAAAGCATCGTTAGGAGTTTAATGGAGACTGTCTATCCCGTGTGTTGCTGAGGGTCTGTTCTTCTTTCCCCCACACCTTGGCTCTCCTCGCTGCGCAGTACCAGTTTGCCGGCTCCTCTCCTGGAGGTGGTTAGCGCTGTGTCGGCAGACGGTGGATCACAGCTGTGCTGTAATAGTGGCAGGTTCGTAGGCATGTGAGAAGTATCTCGCCGTGAGCACAAGCTGTCCCCACAACGCCGACTTCAGATGCCGGAGGATGGAGCTGGTACTAGAGCTCTCGGATGCCAACTACAAAGCGCTCTTGCGTCTCTCGCTTTTTAGCCTCATTTATTCTTCTCTTGTTTTCTTCTTCCCGAATCTTTGCCATTATGAACCTTCGTCAGCGGTCACTATAAGGACGTCATTCTCCGCAGCCACAATTTATATGTCATCACATTGATAAACCTGCGAGGCGGTCTAATTTATAAACAGTCTGTGAGCGTGCTTGTACCATGATGCCCAGTTTATGCCATCCGGGAATATTTCTCAAACATCCCCTGGTGCAAAGTGAATGCATTACTGGAAGAAAATCAACAGGATCCAGACTTTTGGAGGAAAGAAGCGGCGTTGTTTATAATAGGATTTTTTTTTTCATGAGTTTACATCTGGTGCACCAGGGAATCTTTGATGTTTACCTCCCTCGGTGATTAAGGAAACGCAGGGTTTAGCTTTACAAGTTCTCATTGCTTCTTTATTTACTATCTGTGAAAATGTTTTATTTATTTTTTTCTTTTATATATTTTCATTTATACTCTTGGATAATAAACACTGTAATCCCATCGCATACCTGTGTCTTGGATCCCTGTGTAAATTGTATAGGTACCGCGAGTGGCACTGCTTCTCCCCCCCTACCCCCCCCCCCCGCTCTACAATTCTTCTGCTCATTTGGCAGATGTGCTGCCTTCTCCCCAGACTCCTTAGGATTCAGGGCGTCCAGGATGAAAGCGTGCTTGTAAATTATTCATTGTGATTATCTGCCTCGCTGCCTGGGGTCCACTGGCGATTTTCTATCTCCTGGATTTTTTTTGTTTTTTACTATTTTTGTCCCCCTCCAGCCCTTCTTTTCCACTCCCAAGGTGTTCTGGACATCGCTGAAAGAACATCAATCTTTACAGATGAGAGACGTTTGACAGGTTGAAGATGTGGACGGCTAATATTTTATTAATATTTCACAATGTCGCCTTTGTTTATCCTATAAATGTGGAAAATTCGCCCTCCCAAGTATAACAGCTAAACATGACTGCCAAAAATATACTAGAGGAACACCTCACCCGTCTAAATCCAGGCAGATGGGGCTTTGCTAGCTTGAGCAAATCTGTTGATATATCAAGCTGTGATCTGTAATTCTGTTAGGATCGGCCTGGAGATGCTGGTTTTTTTTTTTTCTTTATTCCTAAGGAAAGCTAAATTGATCATCTTGAACAATAAAGCCTCCAATCTTTAGAGAATTGAAAATACAATATGGCTGGGACTATATTAAGTTTATTGAGTTGAGAAAGCAACAGTCTCCTTTATCATAGAAAGTGGTAGCCCTCAGAACTCGCTGCGGCACTCGGGCATCATTAAAGAAACCGCACACATTAGATTTCATGCATATTTAACATATTCATGCGTTATGAATGCATTGCCATGCGCTGATATTGGATTTATCTGCTTTGTTTCGAGGCTGCGTCACATCAAAAAGCCTTGGTAAAAGAAGCCAATTAATACAGCATTTTAGAGCAAACACCATAGCCAGTCTATATAAGTTGACTTATGTTAGCGCTAATTTAGTCTACGGTGCTGTAGAAAGGATAGGAGACCTCCGTTCCTGTGTCATTTGGGGTTACAAAGGAATAACGGCATTGTCTGATGGGCATGGAAGCAACTTGACCATGGCCTGACATCTATGCTGACCCTTAACCTGTTGGATTTCATCATCCCTGGAAATGTAAGGGCTGAGGAGATGTGACCGTTCAATGTCCCTCTGTTTATTGCGATAAATTAAATAATGTAAGTTTTCGAAGTTTGCTCTGCGTCACTTGCATGGGGATTTCTGGTGCAATCATTTGCTTGGCAACGATCGAAAAGCATAGTCACCTAAACCCATCAGATCTTGGCCCACTATCTCATATGTTTGGGGGTGGAGAGGAGCCCTCCTGACTTTTCCACAGATTTTGCTTTTACCTTATCGCAGATATGATTGTCAGAACCCCCAGAAATCATAACTTCTTGTACAGTTGTCCAGCCTTTTAAAAGCATAACCTCTCCTTTGGATAGGCATCAATGGATCCATGAGGGTCTGTCTTTTGGCAGCACAGTCATTGAACTTGCTTAAAGGGGCCACACGGGTCTGATGGCAGCGCTGCACCTTCTTCAGTGTTTACGTTGGCTCGCAAACCGGTTTGTACTTGGTAATTTGAAGAGTACGGCGCAGACAAGTATGAGCAAGCCTGAGGATATGCCGTCAATGTTAAAAGGCTGGAAAAATGTTATAAATAAATTCAGTGTTGTCTGTCCATATAGGCTTGGAGAGTCGTAGTCACTGAGATGGCCTACAGTGAATAGTCACCAGATGTCCTACTTACAGCATTATAATTATCAGCACACTTTTATTATCTGATCATCTGGTTGTACTTGATAATAATCTTATAGCCATTATAAACTTTTATTGTTCAGATCCACATAGTTAAAGAAGATGTTGCAGAATTAAATATTACATGTTAAGCCCCCCATACACTTTAGATGGCTGTTGGACAGACGATCATTCAGCCGGCAGCGATCTCGCCCATCTCTCCCCTACACGCTCATCCAAGCGCTCCTGTTGTTCTCTATGAGAGAGCCACTACCTGACCTCTCTGGTGGGGCTTATCGTAGGAAAAATAAAAGGATTTTCAGTCAAGAATTGGATGTGGTGGATCTTTAACTCCCCGACAATCATTAGCCGGGACCCTCTATACCTATTGGACAGTTGGCTGAATCTGCTGACGTTCATGTAATGTCTATAAGGAGGCTTTAGAAAGATAATACTTCTTTATAGCTGCTAGTTGCGGTTTATGGCAGTGTTTTGATTCCTGGTCAGAACATCCATGTACCGTGACCAGTTCTGGTGGTCGCACATGCCCAGTAACTCTGCACCATCACCCAGATCCTCGTGTATGTGGGCATGAGAGTGATAGCTGGTATTGCACTGTCTGGATATAGAACGTGGACCTTTTTCCTGGAAAAAAAAATATATATATTTTTTCTTTACAGTGGAAATAAGCGCCTGTGTACATGGTGATTTTTCTTCGTGTGCCAGGCATGCAGAGTCAGATCGATCAGTCATTGCCTTTTAATCTAGGAAGCATAATCTCTGTTCTATCTCCTGTATTGTGCGTCTGCAGTGTGTGCAGCGATCTGGTGGTACCAGTCATCAGCTGGCAGCCACCGTCCTTCCATGTTTGTATTCCTCGTGCTCCCTCACAAGCTCGATAATTTTTCGGGTCAGTACTTTCTCTGCATACAGAATTGCATTCTAAATTGAAAACCGTATGGATCGCCGCTTAGCTGACAAGATCTAAATGTTGCATGTCTGTCTGAGGCTATACATCATCCTGAAGATAAGGAAATTCAGAGCCTTTTATTAAAAAGCTAAGTGATAAGTCCTCCATTCTAAAGGTGGGTGGTAGGCAGGGGCCGGTTCTATTGCAGAAGCCTAAGCCATCTTGGAGTCTATGTATGTAGATACTTCCCCCACTACCCCATTATGGCGATTTGCTTAGTTGGGACATGAGTTGGTTAATATAAATGTTCTGAAGGATCAGGATGATAGCATTAGTAAGCCTCTCCTTTATGGGAAGGTGGGAATCTATGAATAGAAAGCACTTAGATGTTACCATGCATGTTTACATTAAAGGTATTCTTCATGCATGATTGCTCTGACCTTGTGCATCTAGCCAAGTGATGCATGCATTTTATATCACCTGCCAGAAATGGGCCTCGTACCGCAGGGGAACAGTGTTCATGTCATGGTCTCGGTGGTCACTCATCAGGATGGTCAGGCTGATCTCCTCATTGCTCTTTGCTTCACCAGTTTGTTAGAAATTAATATTACAGTCTTTCTTATTAGCTTGGTCTAGCGGCAGGAGGTTGTTGCCCATTTCAGTGTAATGGATGGCTGACAGGTATAAGCAGTGAGAAGAGAGCGCGCCGTCAAGTCCTGGTAAAGTGCTGGACCTAAGACTTTAAGGGCATCATCTTGAACATTAGAGATGGAAAAAGGCCAATTAGCCAAAGTAGTTTTGCTATTTAATAGAATAGTATGATCTGGCTTGGAGTGGGATTTATGATTTTGTCAAAATTGCAAATGTAATGATGTCTGGATAGAGCTGAACTTTAATTTAATGTGAGTGTCCGGTTCAGAAACACCGCTTCAAATACCAATGTAAACTATTGATCGAATAGTGTCTCTCTGGCCTTAGAGAACTTGTCTTTTGCTACACTGATTAGAAGAGGAAATGCCTAAATTCCTCTATGAGAGAGCATCTTATTTTATGGTGACCCTTCTAAAAAATAGAGATCTGATGCAGTGAGGGGCCGTGGTGTAGTGATCCATCCATCACCTCTACCATTCTTCTTTTAAGACTGCAGCCCCTTGAAACGACTTGATCTGCTTAAGTCCCAAGAGTCAGACCCCCACCAACATGAAATGGATGGCTATCCTAAATACAGGCCATCGGTTTAGTCGAACTAGAACATCTCTTTATTAAGTCATCAGTAGCACACGTTTCTCCCACTGATAGTTTGTTGTAATGTATCACTTTAAATACAGATCATGTAAAGATAATGGTACTTTTTTTTTTTTTTTTTAATCAGTATTTCTACCAAATCTCCAGTATTTTCTTTTGCCGTTCCTCCATAAACAATGCTCTCCCTGATGGTCATATGTCGCTTTTCATCCATGCATTGCCATGCCCTTGGAGGTGTCCCCCTGACCCACATGTCCTTGCCTGCATGCGAGCATCCTTTCTTTGGTTTCTTTTGTGCATGTCCTTATAGGTTGCTATATAGGCACATACACTAATGTCGGTCGTTTTGGACGACGGCTAAATGAGTATGGGTGCGCCAGCTGACTGATGGTCAGGAGAGAGGTTGATCACACATGTCTGTTCTCAGACTGCCGATCACATTGTTCTCCTGGGAATGAGCCACCGACAACAGAGATGACTGTTGGCGGCTCTGTCATAGAGAACAATAATAATAATAATGGGAGTATGGGAGAGTTGGCTGAAGCATCTGCTAAAGCATTGTTCGGCTGAATGCAGTGTGTAGTGGCCAGCTCAGATCCACTGTCCTAGTAGACGTTTCAATACTTGTAGTAAGAGTTTTCCTTTTAAAGGGACTCTCTTAGCACAGAATGACTGTTCCAACAAAGTACAGGCGCTCGGTGATTCACGGTGTGGCCATTCATTAAAATGTACATTCCCACCTGCCTGGTTTCCATCGATCTCCACCTTTCTCTGGTGATATGAAGCTAGAGTTGTCAATCAAAAATGAGGGTGATGGAGAAGCAAGGAGGTGGGAATAAATGATTGGCTCCACCGTGAAGCACCGAGCAGCAGAACTTAGTTTGCACAGTCATTCTGTGCTGACAGACGCGCTCTAAGTGTACATTCCCTCTATCTCCATCCTTTGTCTTTTGATTGACAGCTCTGGAGAAGGGTGGAGATAGATGGAAAAGACCACACGGAGGATGCATCGAGCGCCTGTGCTTGGTTTCAGCACTGTCTATGCCGACAGTCCCTTTAAACCTCTTTACGTCTGAGCAGATAATGATGGCGTCAGACAATGGCCACGTGCTCGGAGTCAGGCGAGTCTTACACAAATCGGGTCTGCAGCGGGGAGAATGGGCTGTCCACAAGAACTATGAGCGGAGCGAGGTCTCAGGACATGAATATGTTGTAGCCGTGTTGTCGGAGTGCTGTCTTCCCGTCTTAGTCCTCAGAGTGCCACTAAAATAAGGAGCTGAATATTATCTACTGCTTGGATTCTTGTATCTCCAAGGCAGGAGCGCTCAGAATCTGTCACACTGAGTCTTTGCTTTAATTTCTTGTCTTATTGGTGTTCTCTAGTCCTATATGTGATATATACGGTATGTATGGCGTTTTTATAGCCCCTTTGTTGTAATAGAAGCGGCACACCGGCCTAATTCTATTATCTACGTTTCCAGCTTTAGGCCAATAATAAGAACGGCATCAATGAGGGAAGCGGTGAGGACACGGCAGTCACTGACTCCTACTACTACACCACACTAGTTCGTCCATAAATATTTTCTTTCTTTCCGTTTCTATTAATGCTTCTCCTCTTTTCCATGATTCCTCAGTTAACTTCATTACGCCCGTAGAGTTATTGGCGCCTGCTGGCTCCGCACAAGCCATGTATTTATGAGGATATTGATGTGGCGCATTGTGCCTTGTGAGAAATTGACTGTTCCTCTGCTGTGTAGGCAATGGGGCTGTGTATTTATGACCGTGCTGCATCTAGTAACACAGACACATTACACAGATTTATACCGCATCCTCAGACTATTAAATCCTATGGTTATTACCTGTACATCTGTACTGCACTCCTGGATTTTATTAACAGCTGCCATTTTGTGGGGAAAAATATTTTTCTATTTTATCTCACTGTGTCCTGATAATATCAACACCATAATATTGTTATTATTCATGGTCTTTTCTAATGATCCTAGGATGCAAAACCTCTCCTGACGTTTTTTATTTATTAAACCTTCGCTGCATAGGACCCTGTACAGATTGGATGGTTATCGCCAAGTGATTGTCCCTTACAGCTGCCTCCCATGCCCCCCATACACAGGAACGCTCATTGCCAGACTCTTCTAACCGTGGGTTATTTCTGGGGAGAACAAAAGGCTTGACATATGGTATATTTATATATTAAAAAAATAAAAATCCCCAAATTTCTTGTGAAAAAAAAAAAAAAAAAGCCAATAAACTGTTTGTTATATTAAAAAATAAAAGCTGTAGGTTTTACTTGTGTTTTAAAGCATACAAAAAACTGTGAGGAGGAAACTTTGTTCACATGCAGCATTTTTCCCATAGTTAATAAGGTGCTGCTAACGAGGAGCTCTAAGAGAAGATGCTCCATTAAGTTGTATTTACTAAAACAGAAATAAGCCTCCTGAAATATATTTTCTAAGAATTGGCCTCACGTACTCTAAAAATAAACATAAGACCCCATATACTCCTCTTTGGGGCTTGTGCACCCGACTGATTTTCTCAGATAAGTGCTATATGGATCTCACTCTTACCAATGATATTCTATGGGACTGTGATTATTATTTTTTTTTTTTCCCCCCTCCTACCAAGTGGTCCGCGGAGAAAATCTGAGAGATGTCTGAGTTTGATCTCTTGAGTGCCTGATCAAAATCTGCAACACAAGTCTATGGGTCCGTGAAAAAAAAATTGAACTGCACTCTGACATCCGAGTATGGTCCAATTTTGATGGACTCACAGAATGGAAAAACTTTTTTTTTCTCCACCCTCTCGATATCTGAGAAAAACTGATAACTCGCTGATCAAACTCTCTCACAAGAATCTGACCATTTTTCTCGGATGTGGAGACATCGTTCATGTGAACCTACCCTTATACCGGTCCCCTCACTTCCTCTTCCAGTGGTGACAGTGCATGTTTACTGCCAGGTCCGTCACCGCTGTGGGCAGTGATTAGCTGCAGTGGTCATGTTAAGTCCACACCAGAAGAGGAAATTTGGTGATCAATTGGCAGATATGGTGTTTTTGTTTTTTTTTTTCTTTTAAGTTTAACTTTTTTCATGATAGAAAATGTGTAAACTAAAAGGGGCAGACAATCCTTTTAAGGCTGTACTTTGTGTTCTCAAGGATCCAGACTATTTCTTTTAGACAGCATTTTGCATTTTTTGTTCAATACGTATTAGCATTATGTTCTGTATAATTAAAACCTGCCAAGCTTCAGCAGTCGATGTGTCCTTTATGTGGTGGCCCCTTGAGAGATCTGCAAATGTCATGCTTAGAAAGCCAGAAATGATCCCAAATCAATAGCTGGCCAGCTCGGATGGGGGAGGGGAGGCACAGTGCTACAATGTTAGTAAGTTCCTACATCGCGCTGGCACCGTCACCTCTATCTGCCTGCGTCTCCAGTAATGGCCGCATCTTTCCTGCTGCCATTACGCCGTTTCCATCCCGACAATCTCAAGGTTTCGGCTTTGTGACAATGGAGCAGGGAGCGTTGTGGGTTTTCTACATAATTGGTCTTCTCACACTGACCTCTTAAAGCAATACTACACCTGATGTACTAAGCCTGTGAAAATGCAGCTAAGAAAGGAGCCGGTAATAGAAATGTGCAGTAAATGCTTCTGGAGATTCTTGGAACAGAAGATACGTGATGTGCAATGTAATGGTCTGGGCAGATATTTGTCATGACTGGTTCTGCCGTCGGCCTCCCCCTTATTAGAGGTGGCTGATTACACTGAGCAGTAGATCATGGCTTAATATGTAATAGTGTAAGGGTAAGACACTGAGCGGATTGATATAGACGCCCTATAACTGCAGTATAGAAATCTACAGTAAAGTTGCACATTAATTTTGCGATGTTTCATCCATGGTCGGTTTTAGGTGTATGCCTCCTATGTCGGAGTACATCACCTATCACTGCTGAACGAGGTGCCTGAGACCCTGGGGACCTGGACACCCAACTGACAGGTTTGATTCTACACATTGGGCCAAAGCAATCGCGCTAGATGCGGCTGCACTCCTGTTTCTTTGTTGGAAAGGGGTCAGGGCAGGTGCAAACATCTGGTTTCTCCACATCTGAGAAAGTCTGACCGATCATGCTATTCACACAGAGTTTTATACGATATTCTCCACCTTCTCTATAATGTCAGTCCGTGAAAATCTGACCGCACTCTGATGTCGTCCGAATGCAGTCAGGTTTTTTTTTTTTACTTTTCTCTCCCCCCCCATGGACCCATAGAGTTGAATGGGTGAGTGCCATCTGATTCTTGGAGACAAATTGTGCATGCTGCAATTTTTTCCTTGTAGCAACTCGATCAGAGGAAAAGAAAATGGACATGTGCACGGCCCCATAGCGCCATCCCCTTGTTATTCTATCTGTCAAAATGACAAATCGTTCTAGTCCAAGTTATACGGTCATCTGCACATCCCTTAAAGTGTACCTGCTGCTCGGTGGGAGACCCCACTAATTGCAGAATGGGCCCATCTTTAGTTAATGAAGAGTGCCGATCAGACGCAATGACACTGCCCTCTGATGAGGCTCTTGATTTGCCGATCAGTAGGGGGTCTCTATACCCAGACCCCACTGATCAATACTTTTTTACATCTTTATTCCATGTGAAAAGCTTTATTAAACACGTTTTCTCATCAATATAAACAGGTAAAATTGCAAAGTGCTTGTAAGAATAAGCATCGTTTCAATTCTCCTTTGTAAAAATCCTCTCTGTTCTCAAGAAAAGAGATTCTATTGTTTACTACTCGTTACCTAGGTTATCGGCCACCTTTTTTGTTTGTCAGAAGTGGTCGATCTCCTAGGCACAGAGCAAATGCTTGCTGGACAGCCACAGCGTCTCTTTGCTCCTATTATGGTGTTATAAGAGGGTGCACAGATCGCAGGTATTGTTGGTATAAATGACAATATTTCGGACTGGGGATTCTTCATCGGACACGTATGGATGTAGGAAACCAGCAACAGGTAAAGGTACCTTCACACGAAACGACATTATAACGATATCGCTAGCAATCCGTGACGTTGCAGCGTCCTCGCTAGCGATATCGTTTCGTTTGACACGCAGCAGCGATCAGGATCCTGCTGTGATGTCGCTGGTCGCTGAATAAAGTCCAGAACTTTATTTGGTCGTCCGATCGCTGTGTATCGTTGTGTTTGAAAGCAAAAGCAACGATACCAGCGATATTTTACACTGGTAACCAGGGTAAACATCGGGTTACTAAGCGCAGGGCCGCGCTTAGTTACCCGATGTTTACCCTGGTTACTAGCGTAAAATGTAAAAAAAACAAACAGCACATACTCACATTGCGTCCCCTGCAGTCTGCTTCCTCCTCTGACTCAGCGCCGCAAAGTGAAAGTGAAAGCAGCACAGCGGTGACGTCACCGCTCTGCTCTCACTGTACGGCGCTCAGTCAGTCAGGAAGTGGACGCAGGGGGACGTGAATGTAAGTATGTGCTGTTTGTTTTTTTTAGATTTTACGCTGGTAACCAGGGTAAACATCGGGTTACTAAGCGCGGCCCTGCGCTTAGTTACCCGATGTTTACCCTGGTTACCAGGGGACCTCGGCATAGTTGATCGCTGGAGAGCGGTCTGTGTGACAGCTCTCCAGCGACCAAACAGCGACGCTGCAGCGATCGACATCGTTGTCGCTATCGCTGCAGCGTCGCTTCGTGTGAAGGTACCTTAATACCCAAGGAGTCATAGGAAGGTATGTGGAGCCTGATAGGTACGTAGGTGGAAATCCACAGTTTGACACCTACATTCACAGCACATTTTTTAGCACAGAGCTTACAATGTAACTTTATCCCTGCAGAATCGGTGTGAAGTCCACTGGTAAGAATCCTAGAACCCTGGACATGAATCCACCTGTAAAGTAAAGCCTGGGTAACTGTAATGTTCTGTGGTTAGATTGCTCTCCTGCCGTGTATGGAGATAACATTAGACGCCGCATGGTGCCACTCCGCACAAGTTTTGGGTGCACAATAAGCTTTAGCTAACTTCTAAACGTGTGCACAATTTAGCATTTGTTCTGGTCTGTTGGCATTACATCACTGTAAATAATGGATGAGATATGGTAATTTTTGGGGATAAATTTCCCCCGTGAATAAGCGTCATGCCAGCATTAAAATGGGATGACTGCAGGAGTTGTTTCTGCTCCATATTTCTTTAAATGTGCTGTAAGGCGAACGGCTGCAGCGAATAATCTGAGGTTTTACTAACCAGGAAATAATGGCTAAAAAAAGAGAAGTATATGAAAACCTTATTAAATGAAGCCATATTCCATATTGGAAAGCCGTCCCGAATTCTGCGTACACTGACATGTTACTGCCAGGGACGGGAACAGCCGTAGTAATAGAGTTTATATCCGTGGAGCGTTCTCTTTATTGGCAGGTTATAAGAGCATCGGTAAAGGTGCTCCACAAACGCGCTGGTGTTTTCACTGATGGCCTAAGCTTTGGATCTTAAAAAATGTTTCCGTGGTTGTCGCATCAGGGAGGGGTAGAAAAGAATTTTTGTGCACAAATTGTTCCATTGGATCCAATTATAATGACCAATTTGTTCTTAGTCAATCAACTGGCCGTTTTGGTGTATTCGTTAGCTTTTTTTTAGCTCTTTTTATCTTGTTCCTGTGTTAGAATGTGAATAAACATCCTAGGCAGAGGTATCAAAGGTGGAGAGGGCACCGTAGCGGAGCTCCCACCAAATGCAGTACATACAGGCACATAGTGGGCATGTACCGTAACCAGCAGACGTATGGCTGTGGCTGTTAAAAGGGTTTTTCCACGTTTTGGCAACACATTTTTATTTTTCTACTTACATACATGTAAATACAAATGTAAATGGGGCTAATTGTTTTTCGTTTGGGTTCCATTAACAATTTGTAATGTTAATGGCACCCTATAATGGTCTTCTAGGGAGATGTTTTTTTAAACCAAAGACTTCATCAAAGTTGAATGTTAAATAAAGTGAATGGCAAATAAAAGCCAAATAGATTTCAAAATGTTGGACTAACTGCAAAAATTTCTATGCTTTAAAGGCCTACATTTAGGTGAAAAAAAAAATGTTCCCACAGGTGGACAAATCACCACTTAGATACCGCAGCTCCTATTGTGTCCCCTTGCAAAAGCAATTGTATTATACCTAAAAGTTACCTACTGAAGGGCCCCTATGGCTGCCTTCTTGGTACTCCTCTGAGCCATAGGCTGAGCTCAATAGGAGACCATGATTTTTCGTATATACTGCAATTATAAAGTATCGCTGTAGCACAAGCCCTCATACAACTATGTCGATGGAGAAATAAAAATGTTCTCACCCTTGGAAGAAGATGAAGAAACGAAAGAAAGACCAAAAATGCTAAATTACCTTGTCATTAAGAGGTTAAAGAGCCAGTGTTATGTAATGTACCTGTAGTCCGTTTTTAGGTCTTTCTACTATAAGGTCAGCTGTTTTGCTCCAAACAGTGACCAACATTTACTAAGGTGGCTACATAATTGTGTGGCTACTGATAAACTTAAAGGTGCATTATCATGAAAAAATGATGTTTATATTGTTGGGTGCATCTTTAAACATGGGTGGTCTCCGAGTATTTCAGCATGCTCGGAGATTTAGTTTGTCTCCGTAGCTGCATGATTTGCGTCTGCTAGCCAGCCTGAGTACGTGTGGGGGTTGCCTGTTTGTTAGGAAATCTTCATATGTATTCAGGCTGTCTAGCAGCCACAAATCATGCAGCTACGGAGACAGAAACTACGGTAAATCTCCGAGCATGCCGAAATACTCAGAGGACACCCAAGCGTGCTCGGGAAATCTGGAGTAACGAGTATACTCGCTCATCACTAGAGGCCATGTCGTAAGCTCATGTGCCCGTGTATTGTATATACCTAACACTGTGCACTCCTTTCTCCAGCATTGTGTGTCCTTGTGATCTGTTTGTCCTTTGCAAACAAGACATTCTGCTTTTGTAGACCTGGTTAACTTGGCAAACAATACAATTGTATTGAATAATAGCATTCTCTGTTTTCTGGCATACCTCCCAACTTTGACAGACGGGAAGGATAGGTATCGCATAGTATGCCACAGCTATTTTTACTTTGTGATAAACCACTAATCTAACCTCTCCGTCCTTTTTAATATGCGCCAAAATTTTGTTCCTAATGAAGCCCGTTAGCGTTCCCACACAAAATGATGCTTCCACAGTGCCCCCCCACAGTTTGATGCCCTTAAAGTGCCCCATACAAACAGTATGATGCTCCCACAGTGCATCCTCCCACACAGTATGATGCCCCCACACAGTATATTACCCCACACAGTATGATGCCCCCACACACTATGATGCCCCACACAGTATGTTACCCCACACAGTATGGTGCCACTCACAGTATGATGCCCCCCCCCACACGGTATGATGCCCCCCCCACACACGGTATGATGCCCCCCCACACACGGTATGATGCCCCCCCACACACGGTATGATGCCCCCCCACACACGGTATGATGCCCCCCCACACACGGTATGATGCCCCCCCCACACGGTATGATGCCCCCCCCACACGGTATGATGCCCCCCCCACACGGTATGATGCCCCCCCACACGGTATGATGCCCCCCCACACGGTATGATGCCCCCCCACACGGTATGATGCCCCCCCACACGGTATGATGCCCCCCCACACGGTATGATGATCCTCGCAGTCGTCCTGGTTCATTATGATGTCCTACAATATCCGACACACACTGATGCCCCCATACTCCTCTCTGCACAGTGTGATGTACCCCAGAGTGCCCCCACAGAAACATCCCCTTTGTCTGTGTGCTCGGTCACCTCCCTGCTCCTCTGCTGCTGACCTGGCTTCTGCCGTCCTCTCATGTGACCCCAAATTTGGGACTGTGCCGCTGGGTCCAGGATTATAGGGTGTTATGATTTGTGGACAAATCACTCATTCACTAAAAACTAAGCCGTGAGCATTAAGGCCCCGTCTCACACAGCGACGCTGAAGCGATACAGACAACGATGCTGATCGCTGCAGCGTCGCTGTGTGGTCGCTGTGTGGTCGCTGGGGAGCTGTCACACAGACAGCTCTCTCCAGCGACCAACGACCAGGGGAACGACTTCGGCATCGTTGAAACTGTCTTCAACGATGCCGAAGTCCCCCTGCAGCACCCGGGTAACCAGGGTAAACATCGGGTTACTAAGCGCAGGGCCGCGCTTAGTAACCCGATGTTTACCCTGGTTACCAAAAAAAACAAACAGTACATACTCACCATCTGTTGCCCGTCAGGTCCCTTGCCGTCTGCTTCCTGCTCTGACTGAGCCGCCGTACAGTGAGAGCAGAGCGCAGCGGTGACGTCACTGCTGTGCTCTCACTTTGCGGCGCTCAGTCAGAGCAGGAAGCAGACGCCAAGGGACCTGACGGGCAACAGATGGTGAGTATGTAGTGTTTGTTTTTTTTTACATTTACGCTGGTAACCAGGGTAAACATCGGGTTACTAAGCGCGGCCCTGCGCTTAGTAACCCGATGTTTACCCTGGTTACCAGTGAAGACATCGCTGGATCGGTGTCACACACACCGATTCAGCGATGTCAGCGGGACCTCAACGACCAAAAAAAGGTCCAGGCCATTCCGACACGACCAGCGATCTCGCAGCAGGGGCCTGATCGCTGGTACGTGTCACACATAGCGAGATCGCTACTGAGGTCGCTGTTGCGTCACAAAACTTGTGACTCAGCAGCGATCTCGCTAGCGATCTCGCTATGTGAGACTGGGCCTTTAGACTATTTGGCAGATCACTTCCAGTTGCTTTTTTATGTCTCTTATTGGTGGAAACCTGAATCCTAGAAGATTACTTTTGTGTGCCTGAACAAACTGATGATAGCGGCACTAGAAGTCTCTGCAGGCTCCTGCTCTGATAAAACAAAATGTACATTTAATATCAGATTTTGTTGTTGTTGGTACGTCTCAGTGCTTTTTTACCCACCGCAAAACTTCACACTAAAGTCCTGAGAAGTCACATTATAGAGATGCAGCGCCCCAGAGTTCTGGTCGTTGCAGTAATGTCGTTCTTCCACCAGGGGGAGTGATATTACGTCTGATGGCAATAAAGGAGATCTTCCTACCAGGTATCACAAACCATACACCACACTTCACACTCCAGACTACCAGGGGGAGCCTTGCTCCTATCTACTAGGGCACTCCTCACAATTAGGTAAAACTGGTGGGCTGGATAGAAAGTTAGTCAGAGGCTGACTGGGCTTTGCCCAGGGAACACCTGTCAGGCAGACAGGGGGAAAGGAGGAACATCTGAACTGCAGACAGAGGGTCCCTGACAGGGGTGGGATCCTGTTGGAGGCCTAGATAGAAGGCTACGGAGCTGCGCCTACCCCACGTGCGGCAGCATCCTAAGAAAGGACACGAAGAAAATTGTATTGTAGCGGGTAAGAAACGAAGTCATAGCACAAGGAGATAAAACCAGAGGGAGTTCTGCCCTGTAATAGGCTGCCTCCTTCTGAGGCGCAGAAGCCGGTGGCCGTAACACCGAGGGAGCCACCGTCTCCAAGCCTTGCTCCAGAGACCGGCAGGACAGTCAATTCCACGTTGGCTGCCTGACCTTATACCCAGGAGGCACTGTGGCAATTGTGGGGGCCGGAGCGTCTCTAGGGTCCCTGTATAAAGCCTCAGGCCATCAGTCATATGGGTTTGTCCTATCCATACCATGTGGGGGATAGAGAGGAAGACATAACATCTAGAACATCTACAACAGTTGTGAGGACCTTACCGAGAAGCTCAGCAGGGAGGTACTACAATACCCAGGCGCTAGAGGAAGGCTACTGATTTCCACCTGGATAAGGGGACTCTGGATTTGCCTTCGGACCGGCTGGACTCTGCCTGCCCTGTGGTCAGTACCCTGGACTGTGGATGCTGAAGTCTTCAGTAAAGGTAAAGAGACTGCACCCTTGTGTCCTCGTTATTCACTGCACCTCTCACCATCCACCGTCTACACTCTGGGAAGCCCTGGGGATACACTTCACCTGTGGGAAGGTATACCATCTCAGCTGCCATCACATCACCCCAGCGGACCCCTAAGCAGCGTCGGTCACCCTGACCGAATACCACAGGTGGCGTCACGAACATTTCCCCTTTAAAGACCTTTCCCAAAACCATAAAAACTCTTTCCTTTATTGGACACCCCTCAAAGGGACACAGACCGGGTCGAGCCACCGTGACATCCCCCGAACCGAAGGACCCAGTGCCGAGTACCCCATTGCCCTTACGTGGGGGCGCTCCAGAGAGATACTGACATGATTGCACATATGCGGTAATAAAGTAGTTGTACTTTTAAGTAATAAATACCTAGCTGCCACAAATGTGATAAAATAAAAAACAATAAACCAGTTCCCCATCTCATGACTGCTAAAGCTAGCAGCTGGCGAGGAAGACCCGAGCATCGGCCCGATGGAGACGCGGATTCCAGTGATGAGTGTTGTGGTATTTTCTTCTATTCCAACTTTAATAATCATGTCATTGAAAATTTGGATGCCTATAGTGTTTGATAACCTTAAAGGGGCTGTCCAATTAAAAAAACAGATCACCTATTCATGTGATAGGTGAGAAATGTATGATTGCTGGGACCTCCACTTATTGCAAAAATTGGGGTCCTAAAGTCCCCTGTGTAATATATTAATGTGAGACCCCCCCCGCTCAATACATGGTCTATAGTAGTGGTTATCGCACATGCTCATTACCGATATATTCACATCGGGGACTTCAGGACCCCATTCTTGGGATGGGTTAGGATAAGCAGCCGGACCTCACTGATGGGTAAGTGTATTTTTTTTTTTTTATAAACTGCCTTTATAGTAGAAGCGTCCAGTTTATGTAGAGGTGAAATAAGCTTTTTATTTTTCCCCACCTTTTGCTGTACACTAATGACCTTCCATTTTGCATTTCTTGATTCTTCTGTACCCATGTTCATGCCATCAGTTTTCTGCAGGGCTGTAACTCGCACGTCCCCAAATCTTCCAGATAATGAGGCAGATTCCCAGGTGAGCAGTGTGTAAGGATCAAGGAAGCTGCGATTTAATTCCAGCCCATTATCCCGTGTTCTGATTAATTGTTCCATGCTATTAACCCCTCCTGGGGCTGCCATCCCCCCATCAGAGCCTGCCACCCGCCTCATCCCCTCCCTGGCTCACATCAGGCTGCTTTGTCTGGCGAGCTCATTAATTCCTGAGCTGCATAGGACGGCACCATTTGCATCACGATTGCCTCTTTAAGAAAGGTCATGGGACATGAGAGGTGATGCCTAGAAGTGAGTGCTCTGAAAACATTGGCTGTATCCTCCCTATACTCTGGGTGTAAGTGATGTGGCGGGCTCTCTGATGAAGATGAGGGGGTCAACAAGCGTCACTGAAGACGTGTCGGAGAGCCATTAGGCTAGGTAGTAAATCCTATTATTCCTCTGCCCGAGCGCCTCTCACACCTTTTATATATTGTGCCCATGTTGGGAGTTGTCAGTGAATTTACAGAATTCAGCTAGCACACATTTTTTTCCCCTTTTTTTTAATTCCTTGTTGTGAGCGAGGAACTAATCAGACCAAATAAGTTCAGAATGCAAAGTGTTTTTTTTTTTTTTTTTTAAATCCCTAGACATGGCATATTGCAGAAAGTCTTGCCGGCTGTACGGAGACACTTTGCATCTATCACCTTTCAGTCTAGACCCATCATTAAAATAACCTTGAAGTAGAGCAGATTTGTTTTTAGAGCATTGCTAGTGGCCAAGTGGCACTTGGATAAACATTTATATATATTTTAGGCTATATGTATATATGGAGGCTATATGGCTGCCTTACAGCATTTTTCTGTTGCGTTATGTTCATTGACTTTCTCTTCATGTGGTATGTGATAGTAAAAGAAACTGTACAAAATTAGTTATGCCGAGGTCTAGTTTGGGAGCCCTAGAATGGAGCCTTAAGAGGGTTGTGCTTCAAATAAATGACATAATTAATAGATCTTGAAATAAGTTCCACAATTTTGATACGTTTTTTAAAATGTTCCTGTGCTGAGACAATCTTGTAAATGTGCCCCTGCTGTGTACTGTGTAATGGCTGTGTCTGACCCTGTAGAGCTGCTCCAGTTCATGGTCGGCACATACCACAGCTCTTTCCGGCTTGGGCCCAATGTCTAGTAAGGGAGTAATGTCCTGCTCTGGCTCACAGAATGTGAAGGCTGCAGCAGATATGTGACATGCCCCAATATGAAGCTAGCGTGGTGGTATAGATGGGGTCCAGTAGTTATACATTAATGCAGTGGCAGGCATATTGGTGCAACTTGTTTAACCACCCAGGGGCCCAAGAGGTAAAGGGGCCCACTTCTCCTCCAAAGCAGCAAGGAGCTTCTGTGTTACACAGAACTATTGGTTGCAGAGGGGCCCATATTCTGTTCTTACACAGTGGTCCTTTTTTTGTCTGTGTGTACGACACTATTTTAATGTATGAAAATGTTGTGGACAATCTCTTTACAAACGATGTCCACCACAAAGACAAACAACAATAAATCAGATCAATAAATGCTCCTCTTCTCACGTTCAGTCAATAAAATGTGCTGTTTTCTCTAGTCACCTTCCACGACGGCATATGGAGGTTGTCTCTTTGCCCTAATGGGGAACAGGAAACACAGAGGTTAAAAGGACCTCCCACCTCCCACTTGCCAGTGTCTTTCCTGTTCCCCATGGGACAGGGAGAGGTTTTCTTCATGTGCTGTAGTGGCCGGTGGCTACGGTACCTTAATTGCAGGCGCTGCCTGTCTAGCCGGGCAGCAGATGGTCGCCTCTGGCCTCCTCCTTGTGCTGCTCCCGTCGTCCTGCTCGCAGGTCCTCGGGACCCCCTCCCGGCCTTCCCGCGCCCCCACGAGGGCAAAGCAGGCCTGGGTTCCCTGACCGGGCTCCTCCTGGAGCTGCCCGGCGTCCTCCTCCTCCATGCTGCCGGCTCAGCGTTCCGGAAGTGACGACGGCGGTTCGCGCGCGTCACTTCCGGTTTCTTCATACACTCAGAAGCCGGTACTTCCGGGTTTCGCCGGCCGGCGTGTCGGACCGCACAGCTCCCTCACCTGGATCCTGGAGGGGGAGGGGGATTAATCGCTGGAGCAGGTGCTAGGACGGCGTCCATAAAAGCCTGCTGAACCACCACTGAGGTAAGGCTATCTCCTTCAGTATGGATGGTTCTTCATGCCCCGTATCTGCGGAGCCCAGCGCCACCCCTGCCTCTGTAAGTGTTGCAGGGATGGGATCCGGGAGGAGTGTAGCAGGGGTTAGAAGTCCTCACCCCTCTCTCCCTTATATATTTCAGGGAGAAAAACCTGCCCCTAAAGGTGCCTATAGGAAAAAGTGCCCTATCTGTTCCACTAAATGTCCTCTTAACTGGGACAAGAAACTCTGTCAGTCATGTACCGACAGAATAATAAGAGCTGAGCAGCCATCATTGCTGGATGAGATTCGCTCACTGGTGAAACAGGAGGTACAATCTTCTCTGGCAGCTTTTACACCTCCACCCCCACCTCCATCTCCGCAACCACAACCTCATTCCCCGGCTAAGAAGAGGAAGATTCAGGTTGTGGAATCCGACTCTGATTCGGACCTCTCTCATGCCTCATCTGTGGGTTGGGAGGATCCAAGATCACCTAAAGCTGAGGTCAGGAAGTACCTTTTTTCCTCAGACTATATTGAGGATCTAGTCTCTGCCGTACGTAATACCATGGGACTAGAAGAGGAACCTGTACCGCAGTCCATACAGGATCAGATGTTTGGTGATCTTTCATCAGAGAAGAGAGTGGGCTTCCCAGTTCATCCCAATATTATCAGTATGATTAATCAGGAATGGGAACTACCTGAGAGGCGTCTCAGTACCCCTTCAGAAATGAAGCACAGATTTCTGCTTGAGGATGACCTTAAATTAGATATTCCCAAGGTCGATGTGCAGGTGGCTAGAGTCGCCAAGCGAACTGCACTCCCCTTTGAGGATTCTTCTCAATTGAAGGATCCCATGGATAGAAAAATTGAAAGTCTCCTCAGAAAATCATGGGAAACTTCTGCATCTGTCCTTAAGGCTAACGTCGCCTCCACCTGTGTGGCTAGAGCCCTCTCCTGCTGGCTCGAAAAATTAGAGAATCACGTATCTCAAGGTACCTCAAGAGGCGAGATATTGGATTCCCTACCCATTCTGCACAAAGCTACAGGGTATTTGGCGGACGCTTCTCTGGAATCTGTAAGAGTCGCCGCCAGATCCCTGGTACTTTCCAACTCTGCCAGAAGAGCCCTCTGGCTTAAACTATGGAGTGGGGATATTACCTCTAAATCTAAACTCTGCACCATACCCTTTAAAGGAGACTACGTCTTTGGTCCTGCCCTAGACGATATTCTCGATAAAGCCACTGACAAAAAGAAAGCGCTCCCCGAGCAAAAACAGCCTAGGAAACGTTTTTTTCGTGGCCCACAACCTCAGCCCTCTCAAGCAAGAGGCAAAGGAAAAACCGGCAGGTGGAGCTATGCAAAGGGTAGGGGAAAGAATATTTTTGTCTCGCAACAGCAGCAGCAACAACAGTCCCAGCAGGACAAACAATGACTCCGACCCGGTGGGGGGAAGACTCTCAAGATATGTGGATCAGTGGGAGGATATCACCAGCTCCCACTGGGTTCTCAATATCATCAAGGAGGGCCTGTTAATAGAGTTAATTTCTCCCCCACCTCAGGGTCTAAAAGTCACTTCCCTTCCATCATCAAGGGATCGCAGCCTATTGTCTTTAGGTCTCAGAGACCTGATCAAATCAAATGTAATTTCCCCAGTCCCACAATCAGAGTGGGGAAAAGGTCACTACTCCCGACTCTTCCTGGTCCCCAAACCTTCGGGAGACGTCCGGATTATTATAAACTTAAAGGGTCTGAACCAGCACGTGAAGTATCGCAAATTCAAGATGGAGTCCATAAGATCTGCGATTCCTCTGATAGAACATCACTCTTTTATGGCTACCATCGATCTCAAGGATGCGTATTTCCACATCCCTATTCACCCGAGACACAAGAAATATCTCAGGTTTGCGATACAGGGGAGTCATCGGGTGGAGCACTATCAGTTTGGAGTCCTTCCCTTCGGCATTTCATCAGCACCGAGGGTGTTCTCCAAGGTGATGGCAGAAGTAGTGTCATTCATCCGAAAACAAGGTGTCTGTATAGTGCCCTATTTGGACGATCTTCTGATAGTAGCTTCCACCGAGACAATCCTGATATCCCATGTGTCTACCACCCTAGACGTCCTGAGATCCCTAGGTTGGATTCCAAACCTACAAAAATCTCAGCTTCAACCTGCAAAAACCAGGAGATTTCTAGGAGTAATGCTGGACTCAGCAAGACAAATGTCCTTCCTCCCGGACGATCACAGACTTCCCCTCCTAACAAAAATCAGGAAGTTCAAAGAAATGAGGTCCCCTACTCTGCGAGAGGGAATGTCGCTGTTGGGCTCCATGACAGCCTGCATACAGTCGGTGGCTTGGGCTCAAGCTCACTCAAGGACTCTTCAAGCCCACATTCTAGACAACTGGGATGGTCGACCTGGCACTCTTACCAAGAGGATCCACACTCCGGGCAGAGTGAAAGCCTCTTTAACATGGTGGATGAAACCCAGGAACCTTCTGAAAGGAGTATCCTGGATTCAGTCCCCTCTAACCACCATCAAAACAGATGCCAGCAAGAGGGGCTGGGGAGCCATAGTAGACCATGTCCCCTATCAGGGCCAGTGGAGTCAATCGGTTTCCGAGAAATCATCAAATTTCAGGGAGCTCAAAGCTGTGGAAGAGACCCTGCTAGCGGCAAGTCGTCAGATTTCGGGTCAACATGTACAGATATACTCGGACAACATGACCACGGTGGCCCATATCAGGCACCAGGGCAGTACAAGAACCCTCAGTCTAATAAAGATCTCCGCTCGAATCTTTTCTTGGGCCGAAAAGCACCTACTATCCCTGACAGCAATCCACCTCAAGGGAACTACAAATATTCAGGCAGACTACCTAAGCCGACAGGAAATCCATCCTGGCGAGTGGAGCCTGGATCCTCAAACATTCAACATGTTGATACACAGATGGGGTCATCCAGACGTCGACCTCTTCGCCTCTCACCAGAACGCAAAGGTCGAAACCTTTTTTTCCTTGAACCCAAGAGGCAAACCCAGGGGGTTGGATGCTCTAACCCAAGATTGGCCGTTTCATCTAGCTTATGCTTTTCCGCCAATCCCAATCCTTGCCAAGGTTCTACGGAAGATACGCCTAGAAAGAACTCCAACTATCCTGATAGCTCCATTGTGGCCCAAAAGGAGTTGGTTCAACCTGATTATCCATCTACAAGTGGATGGACCAGTAATATTGCCGATAAAGCACGATCTTCTTTCTCAGGGTCCCATTCTCCACCCAGACCCTCAGAAGTGGAGCTTGGCGGCGTGGTTGCTGAAACCCAGGTTTTAAGAGCTAAAGGACTATCAATCCCGGTCATAGCTACGCTACAAAAATCAAGGAAACCTGTAACCAACGCCATCTACAATAAAATTTGGAAAAAGTTTTCTTCATTCTGTCTGCCTAACCTTCCAGACCCTCTCAAGCCTAATATACCTATCATATTGGACTTTTTACAAAAAGGCTTGGAAATGGGTCTCAGGCCTAGTACCCTCAAGGTACAAGTCTCGGCACTTAGCTCGGTCTTTGATCAAGATTTAGCGAGTCATCGCTGGATTAAAAGGTTTATGACATCAGCTACTAGAATGAATCCTAGAAAACAAATCATAGTTCCCCCATGGGATCTCAATATAGTTCTCCAAGGTCTGACAGGTCCACCCTTTGAACCGCTATCCTCTTGTTCTCCACAAAACCTAGCCTATAAAGCCGTGTTCTTGGTTGCCATTACTTCAGCCAGAAGGATTGGTGAATTACAGGCCTTGTCTACAAGAGAACCTTATCTTCTAGTAAGAGATGATTCAATTGTGCTTCGTCTTGATCCATCCTTTCTTCCGAAGGTCATCTCTGACTTTCATCGTTCTCAAGAGATTTTTCTACCAACCTTTTGCCACAATCCAGCAAACCTGGAAGAAAGAAGATTCAACACCTTGGATGTCCGGCGCATCCTTCTACAGTACTTGGACCACACCCGCACGTTCAGAATTGATCATAACCTATTTGTCCATCTCTCAGGACAAAACAAGGGGAAAAAAGTAGCCAAAAGTACCATCGCTACATGGATCAAGAAAGCTATAACGGAAGCCTACCTCGCTCAAAACAAATTGCCTCCAGTAGGGATCAAAGCCCATTCAACCAGATCTACATCGGTTTCCTGGGCAGAAAGAGCAGGCGCATCTCAGGAGCAGATTTGCAGGGCAGCAACGTGGTCTTCACTCCATACCTTCTCTAAACATTACAGACTGGATGTATTGTCCAATAAGGACTTAGCCTTCGGCCGTAAAGTACTCCAGGCCGTTGTCCCTCCCTAGTGCCAAATTAGTTGGTATTCCTCCATATGCCGTCGTGGAAGGTGACTAGAGAAAATAGAATTATTCTTACCGTTAATTCGGTTTCTAGGAACCTTCCACGACGGCACTAATTTCCCGCCCAATATACATTCCTGGATTAGTTCTGGGATTTTAAAGGTAAACCAGTGCAATGGTCTCAGTTGTAAGTCACTGGCAAGTGGGAGGTGGGAGGTCCTTTTAACCTCTGTGTTTCCTGTTCCCCATTAGGGCAAAGAGACAACCTCCATATGCCGTCGTGGAAGGTTCCTAGAAACCGAATTAACGGTAAGAGTAATTCTATTTTTGCATTGGCTCTGGATTTGTTCACGGATCTCACAGAAGTGTGGAGAGCCGAGGAGACATGGATGCTATATAATCGGGTGACCGCCACGGTCATCATATGACAGCAGAGAACAACTAGGCCATTTTCCAGGCTGTGCAAATATGAGATGCAATATTATAATTTGTTGTTGTGGCGCCATTTTTTCCATGGCGCTTTACATGTAAAAAAAGGGGTATATATAGTAAAAAAAAAAAAAAGTACAGTAATCATGAAGAATACAAGTCAATGACTGGTACAGGAGGAGAGAGGACCCTGCCCACGAGGGCTCACAATCTACAAGGGATGGGTGAGGATACAGTAGGTGAGGGTAGAGCTGGTCGTGCAGTGGTTTGGTGGATCAGTGGTTACTGCAGGTTGTTGGCTTGTCGGAAGAGGTAGGTCTTCAGGTTCTTTTTGAAGGTTTCGATGGTAGGTGAGAGTCTGATGTGTTGTGGTAGAGAGTTCCAGAGTAGGGGTGATGCGTGAGAGAAATCTTGTATGTGATTGTGGGAAGAGGAGATAAGAGGGGAGTAGAGAAGGAGATCTTGTGAGGATCGGAGGTTGCGTGCAGGTAAGTACCGGGAGACGAGGTCACAGATGTATGGAGGAGACAGGTTGTGGATGGCTTTGTATGTCATGGTTAGGGTTTTATACTGGAGTCTCTGGGCAATGGGGAGCCAGTGACGGGATTGACAGAGGAGGCCAGGGAATAGCGGGGGGACAGGTGGATTAGTCGGGCAGCAGAGTTTAGAATAGATTGGAGGGGTGCGAGAGTGTTAGAAGGAAGGCCACAAAGTAGGAGGTAGCAGTAATCAAGATGGGAGATGATGAGGGCATGGACTAGGGTTTTTTGCAGATTCTTGGTCAAGGAATGTACGGATCCAGGAGATATTTTTGAGTTGGAGTCAGCAGGAGGTGGAAAGGGCTTGGATATGTGGTTTGAAGGAGAGATGAGAGGACTGGGGAGAGTGAGCAGCCATCGACTTTGATGGATGGGACTTTTTTCTTTTTACTTTGTCTCCTGAAACCATGGTAGCTATATGTGGCTCCAATCCGAAGCACGGCCACACAAAGCTCAAATAACATTTCTGCAGTGTATAAATGTGACTTTATCGGCCTTATCTTTAGGAGATTCTTATAATGGCATCAAGCACGGCTTGCAAATTTCACATTGTGTTATTTAAAGTTCGGGCGCACTCCATAAGCTTGTCCAATTACTCTGGTAACTAGCTCAGTGCTGCAGAACTTGGCAGCTCTTATTGTAGACATCTATTAGGTTTCATTAGCGGTGCTCAGCATGAACATTGTAGGAGGATCTGGGCTGTAGATAGTCCCTGTTTACAATATATGCAGATTAGTACTAGCTCCTAGCACATCATGTTGTTGCCTTACACTTGGCAAAGACCAAAAGGCACCAGGCAACCGCAGGAACAAACACTGATGTCCTGAGAACCCCAAGTCCTGGACTTCAGTGCTTGGCTATACGGTCTGTGGTCCTCACTCCTGTCATGACTTATTAGCATCTGAGAGGAGTGTAAAACCAGAGTTGGTCCAGTGTATCATGCTATATCTGCCATATGTCTGAGTACATACAATCTGGTTGTACAGACTTATTGGTCCATGATTTCCTGGCTGATTTGGTTACAGGTTCTTTTATCTGTGCAATACAAGGTGTATGGACAGCACATGCACAGTGCATGCTTTCAGAGTATCTAGACAGCACATGCACAGTGCATGCTTTCAGAGTATATGGACAGCACATGCACAGTGCATGCTTTCAGAGTATATGGACAGCACATGCACAGTGCATGCTTTCAGAGTATATGGACAGCACATGCACAGTGCATGCTTTCAGAGTATATGGACAGCACATGCACAGTGCATGCTTTCAGAGTATATGGACAGCACATGCACAGTGCATGCTTTCAGAGGATATGGACAGCACATGCACTGTGCATGCTTTCAGAGTATATAGACAGCACATGCGCAGTGCATGCTTTCAGAGTACACTACTGTTCCAAAATTTAGGGTCACTTAGCTTTTCTTTCAAAAATAAGGAAAATTCTAACATTATGATTCAGAAATACACTCTGTACATTGTTAATGTGTTAAATGACTATTCTAGCTGCAAACATCTGGTTTGTAATACAATGTCTTCTTAGGTGTATAGAGGACCATTTCCAACAACCATCACTCCAGTGTTCTTATGGTACTTTGTGTTTGCTAACTGTGTAAGAAGGCTAATGGATGGTTAGAATACCCTTGAAAACCCTTGTGCAAGTATGATAGCACAGCTGAAAACAGTTTGGCTGATTAGAGAACCTATAAACCTGACCTTCCTTTGAGCTTGTTGAGAATCTGGAGCATTACATTTGTTGGTTCCAGTAAACTATCATAATAGCCACAAAAAAAAAGAACTTTCATGTGAAACTCGACAGTCTATTCTTGTTCTTAGAAATGAAGGCTATTCCATGTGAGAAATTGCCAAGAAACTGAAGATTTCTTACAACGGTGTGTACTACTCCCTTCAGAGGAGAGCACAAACAGGCTCTAACCAGAGTAGAAAGAGAAGTGGGAGGCCCCGCTGCTCAACTGAGCAACAAGACAAGTACATTAGAGTCTGTAGTTTAAGAAATCAACGTATCACAGATCCTCAACTGGCAGCTTCATTAAATAGTACACGCAATACGCCAGTGTGAACGTCTACAGTGAAGAGGCGACTCCAGGATGCGGGCCTTCAGGGCAGAGTGGCACAGAAAAAGCCAAATCTGAGACTGGTTAATAAAAGGAGAAGATTAATATGGGCAAAATAACACAGACATTGGACAGAGGAAGATTGGAAAAAAGTGTTATGGACAGACGAATCCAAGTTTGAGGTGTTTGGATCACACAGAAGAACATTTGTGAGATGCAGAACAACTGAAAAGATGCTGGAAGAGTGTCTGACGCCATCTGTCAAGCATGGTGGAGGTAATGTGATGGTCTGGGGTTGCTTTGGTGCTGGTAAAGTGGGAGATTTGTACAAGGTAAAAGGGATTTTGAATAAGGAAGGCTATCACTCCTCCATTTTGCAACGCAATGCCATACCCTGTGGACAGCGCTTGATTGGAGCCATTTCATCCTACAACAGGACAATGACACAAAGCACACCTCCAAATTATGCCAGAACTATTTAGGGCAGGCAGCTGGTATTCTATCTATAATGGAGTGGCCAGCGCAGTCACCAGATCTCAGCCCCATTGAGCTGTTGTGGGAGCAGCTTGACCGTATGGTACGCAAAAAGTGCCCATCAAGCCAAATATGCAAATTGCCTCTTAGAGAAAATTTGCATATTTAATTTCCCAGAGGAGCATTGCACGGCAAATAAGCCTCCTTACCTTGACAAGCCAGCTGGTATGTCACTCTCCATAAGGAGAAACGTTACCCCTTAGACCCCAGTCCAGAGCCTCTCACCTAGCCAAATCAGTTCTCATGCTTCGCACTGACGAGGGCCAACAGCCCGAAACACCGTGTCTGCGAATTGAGATACTGATTTGGCTTTTATCCTAAGTCATATTGCACGACTCGTTAAAGGGTTGATTGTGACTTGTAGGATCGCTACTTCCAACAGGTGGCGCTATAGAGTTGTCCTCTTTTTCTCATAAGAGGCAATTTGCATATTTAATTTCCCAGAGGAGCATTGCACGGCGAATAAGCCTCCTTACCTTGACAAGCCAGCTGGTATGTCACTCTCCATAAGGAGAAACGTTACCCCTTAGACCCCAGTCCAGAGCCTCTCACCTAGCCAAATCAGTTCTCATGCTTCGCACTGACGAGGGCCAACAGCCCGAAACACCGTGTCTGCGAATTGAGATACTGATTTGGCTTTTATCCTAAGTCATATTGCACGACTCGTTAAAGGGTTGATTGTGACTTGTAGGATCGCTACTTCCAACAGGTGGCGCTATAGAGTTAAGTCCTCTTTTTCTCATAAGAGGCAATTTGCATATTTAATTTCCCAGAGGAGCATTGCACGGCGAATAAGCCTCCTTACCTTGACAAGCCAGCTGGTATGTCACTCTCCATAAGGAGAAACGTTACCCCTTAGCCCCCATCAAGCCAAACCAACTTGTGGGAGGAACTTCTGGAAGCATGGGGGGAAATGTCTCCACATGACCTCAGCAAGTTAACTGCTAGAATGCCAAAGGTCTGCAATGCTGTAATTGCTGCAAAGGGAGCAAAGATTGAAGGAGAAAATTGTTATTTCAAATAAAAATCTTCATTTCGAACCTTGTCAATGTCTGGACTAGAATTTCAATTCATTCAGCAACTCATTTGAGTAATAAAAGTATGAGTTATCATGGGAAGCACAAAATTGTCTGGGTGACCCTAAGCTTTTGAACGGTAGTGTATATGGACAGCACATGCACAGTGCATGCTTTCTGAGTATATGGACAGTACATGCACAGTGCATGCTTTCTGAGTATATGGACAGCACATGCACAGTGCATGCTTTCTGAGTATATGGACAGCACATGCACAGTGCATGCTTTCTGAGTATATGGACAGCACATGCACAGTGCATGCTTTCAGAGTATATAGACAGTGCATGCTTTCAGAGTATATGGACAGTACATGTACAGTGCATGCTTTCTGAGTATATGGACAGCACATGCACAGTGTATCCTTTTTGGAGTACCGTATATTTAAATGAGTGGTTTGTCCCTGTTTTTTGCTACAATTTTCATATTTGCAGGAAAATTACCAGAAACTACGTAATCTTCGTGACATTGTGGATCCCCATAAAGGGAACCTGATATTAGCAGTATGAATTAGAGCCGGACTGTCTACGGGATCGCTGTCTTGTACTTACTCCAGAATGCTGCATACTTTCAGAGAACGTACCGGGTTGAATTGTTCATCCAGGCTCTGATGCTGCTATGAATGTCATTTTGGAAATTTTTTATTGCAAATGTGACTGTCCCTCTCGCCCTCACACCTACTGCTGTAATGAGAGGAAGACGAATTATAGCTGTCCTCACTGATTTTACCATAGCTTGCAGCATAGCTTTACCATAGCTTGCAGAGCCTGAAACGGTAAAGAAACAAAAACCACAAACTGGGTTAATAGTCGGTTGATCAGTTACATCTTCGACTTGTGGTTGACTGAAGCCCCCCATAACTGCAGTCAGATGTCTTATAGCCATATACAGTACAGTGAAGAGGAAAAGGGGGATTACGGCTGCGCTCCTGAAACAGAGGGAGAGGGGAGAGGCTCCTGCTGCAGCCAGAAGAGAGGGGAGAGGCTCCTGCTGCAGCCAGAAGAGAGGAGAGCGGCTCCTGCTGCAGCCAGAATAGAGGAGAAAGGCTCCTGTTGCAGCCAGAGGAGAGGGGAGCGGCTCCTGCTGCAGCCAGAGGAGAGGGGAGCGGCTCCTGCTGCAGCCAGAAGAGAGGGGAGGGGCTCCTGCTGCAGCCAGAAGAGAGGAGAGCGGCTCCTGCTGCAGCCAGAAGAGAGGAGAGCGGCTCCTGCTGCAGCCAGAATAGAGGAGAAAGGCTCCTGCTGCAGACAGGGGAAAGGGGAGCGGCTCCTGCTGCAGACAGGGGAAAGGGGAGCGGCTCCTGCTGCAGCCAGAGGAGAGGGGAGCGGCTCCTGCTGCAGCCAGAAGAGAGGGGAGAGGCTCCTGCTGCAGCCAGAAGAGAGGGGAGAGGCTCCTGCTGCAGCCAGAATAGAGGAGAAAGGCTCCTGCTGCAGCCAGAGGAGAGGGGAGCGGCTCCTGCTGCAGCCGGAAGAGAGGGGAGCGGCTCCTGCTGCAGCCGGAAGAGAGGGGAGCGGCTCCTGCTGCAGCCGGAAGAGAGGGGAGCGGCTCCTGCTGCAGCCGGAAGAGAGGGGAGCGGCTCCTGCTGCAGCCGGAAGAGAGGGGAGAGGCTCCTGCTGCAGCCGGAAGAGAGGGGAGAGGCTCCTGCTGCAGCCGGAAGAGAGGGGAGAGGCTCCTGCTGCAGCCGGAAGAGAGGGGAGAGGCTCCTGCTGCAGCCGGAAGAGAGGGGAGAGGCTCCTGCTGCAGCCGGAAGAGAGGGGAGAGGCTCCTGCTGCAGCCAGAAGAGAGGGGAGCGGCTCCTGCTGCAGCCAGTTGCCATACACAGAATTTTAAGGAATAGGAGGGGGAACACATTTGGTCTCCTCCTGGAATTTATTAGGAATATTTATTTGTATATTTCTCAATTTTAATTGGGACATCAGAAAAAAATAATAGGATTAGTAGAAAGGAGTAGATTACCAAACAAATTACCTGATTTTTTTCTTTCTCTGAAGGGGGTCTCTTTGAGGCTATGTGCACACGTTGCGGATTCGCTGCGGATCCGCAGCGTTTTTTGCAGTGCAGAAACACTGCAGATCCGCAATTGATTTACAGTACAATGTAAATCAATGAGAAAAAAAAATGCTTTGCACACTTTGCGGAAAATCTGCTGCGGAAACGCTGCGGTTTAAAAGAAGTAGCATGTCACTTCTTTTTTGTGAATCTGCAGCGTTTTTGTACCCATTCCATTATAGAGAACCACAGGGGTAAAAAACACAGCAAATCCGCAAGAAAACCGCAGCAAAAACGCACAAAAAACGCTGCGGAACCGCACAAAAACCACGACAAATCCGCAGGTGCGTTTTCTGCCAGGAGAGGCAGAATCTGCACCAGAAATTCCTAAGCCTAATCCGCAACGTGTGCACATAGCCTGAAAGTTAGGGCTAGAATTTTAGAAATTGCTTCTAAAATAAATTCGGACCGTTTATGGCGCCATATCTCCTGCACGGATGTGCATTTCAACATCTCTTCCTAAACGGTCCCAGTGTTCTGATGAAGGCCATATGATCGGCCAAAACGTCAATTACGGTAATTTTTACAGTGGATGAACCTCTACTAATAAAATACTCCTTTATTTCTTTCATCTACTTTGGAGTGCCAAATTTATTTTCTATGTACCGTAATTTCGGAGTGGAATCCTATTCTTGCACCCACAGAGGAGTGCCGAGCAGCCATTTTCTGTAGAGTTTTAGAAATACCTGCCAGGTGCATAGAACAGGGAGGTGTCAGTGACTTTGATCTTACATTGGTGATAATTCTGTGTATAATGCTGTTCATCAGGCACATGGGCAGTATATTGTATGGGGGGTCATCTGTAGTATTACAAATATTATATTTGGATTACTGCGGTACTAATTGTAGGCAATGCGCACACTTCAGTGACGACGTTGGCATTGAGTTATGCATACACCCAGCTGCTGTCCCTCTGTGCTAAGCAATCTGCCACATGAACCCTTGTAACACGGCAGAAGTTGTGCTTTCTGCTCCTGGGTATAAATGCTGGCTGATTCACTGCTCAGCTATGTGGCACTCAGAAGTGTTGTGTCTCTTGTAACTGCCAGTGACCTGTCTCTGGCATCGTAACCCAATCAGGCTGGCATGTGTGCAATGTGGGTGATGCACAGTAGGTTCGCCTGGCTGCTTTCTGACCTAAGCAATAGGTCAGTTATATCCATGATTGTCAACAAATGTGGGAATGCAGGGAAACAAAATAACTGCTCTTCTCCACCTCGGGTGCGCCGAGCTGCTCGTCCATGCTAAGGTTGCGCTGAGCTATACGGCCATGCCAAGGTTGCGCTGAGCTATTCGGCCATGCCAAGGTTGCACCGAGCTGCTCGGCCACGCCAAGGTTGCACCGAGCTGCCCGGCCATGCCATGGTTGCACCAAGCTGCTCGGCCATGCTAAGGTTGTACCGAGCTGTTCGGCCATGCCAAGGTTGCACCGAGCTGCTTGGCCATGCTAAGGTTGTACCGAGCTGTTCGGCCATGGCGAGGTTGCGCCGAGCTGTTTGGCCACGCCAAGGTTGTGCCGAGTGGCTGATTTATGCTTAATAGTAGAATTTGACTTGCTGGCAGGCCTTCCTTTGAACTGGATCTACATGGGGCACTAATATGATTAGTGAGATAGGGATGACTTCATTTAAAGGGACACTGCTTGGAAAATTCCTTTTTTAAACGCCCAAGTAAAATAAATGTTCATACTTTACTCCCAAATCGGCATTGTACCAGCGATATCAACATAGGGTCTGCTGGCGTTGCTTGACATTATGTCCCATGAGCACTGAGCCCGTCTCTGGTCATTGAGCGGCTGTGGCCTTTACTAATATGTGAGCAGTGACATCGGCTATGACTGAATATTCATTAGCTGATTGACTGCAATCCTCATGTGACCTAATGTCACGTGAGCGCCAGGTGACCCGGCATAGGTGGAATGGCGCCGGTGCAGGAGGCGAGGGTACGCTTTTCTTATTTTATTTTGGGGTCTTTGTCATTTAAGAAGTTTGTCCAAGTAGTACACAACCTCTTTAACTTATTCCAGTGGCTGTAAAGTCTGCCACACGGTAGCAGAGATATGGCTTTTTTTACTTTGAACACCCAATGTGTTAATTTTTATGCTCCTCACCAAGGGGGCATTGCGCATAGGAGAATTGTACAGATCCTGCATGTGACCTGACCTCCGAGGTGGAATGGCTGCATTTTATCACAAATTGTCAGTAAATCACACTCTCATTGTGGCAATTATACTCTCTCTGATCCCAATGATGTTCCTATCTATGCCATTTAGTTGGATCATCCATTAATCCCTGTTGGATGTAACAGATTATGGGAGAATTGGAGCGTAACCTCCAGTCTTCCTGTATTTCTATGTCTGCTGCAGGCAGACTTTGATCTCACTTTGCACAAGTTGTTGTGTTTGTGCACTTTGTCAGCATATGATTGTTGTTCCTCTCTCAAATTCCTCTACCCCCTCGCCTTGTGATTAACCACTTCCCAAGAGCTCCATCTCTTATCTCTATTTGCAGCTCGCTGCTTCTAAAGCCTTTTCCCTGTCTGATCTTCAAAAGTGCCAGTTCCTTTCTTGGGATTTTATCATCTCGTTCCAGCTGTAGGGGACCGGCGGATCTGAGTGTTGTGGGTGGTAGGATTGTATGGAGAACGGTGTACTCAATCATGGAATTTGTTTTCAAGAGTCAATGAGGGTCCCACAAATGGGAAAGAGACCCTGTTTGAGGTAGGACCGGCGGTCCTGGGAGGTATTGTGTATATTCTCTGGATGCCTGTAGTGATGTGCATACCCCGGATTATGGCGGATCAGCCTGTAGCGGGAAATAGTGGGATTTATTGCTTTTTTTTCCTAATCCCCGATATCGGCAATTTGAAGACATTAAAGTTATTGGCTTGTGTTTTGCTATCTCGAGGGATCCCGCTCTGTAGTAATCCAGAAAAATCCACTTACTTTCTGCTGCGGTAGCTTTTATCATTAACTTTTCTTCCCTAGAAACTTAGACTATAGATAACAGCAAGTCATATGGAAGTCATAGTGTAGAGGATTACATAAACTGGTTACTTTGTTTATAGGACTTTTATATTGATGGCCTATTCTTAGGCTAATTGCTCACCAGCGTATTTTCGAGAAATAGAAGATGAGGAAAAAAAATATTTCCAGCTTGACTGTTTTGTCAACCCGTGAAATTTAAACTGCACTCAGGTGTCATCCGAATGCAGCCCAATTTTTTCAACGCACTGATTGACTTGGATGGTGTGATCACATAATCAGATTCAACTCAAGCATTCTGCCCTTGATTTTCTCAGACTGATTCGGTCCAAGGAAAAAAATTGGACATGTGTACAGCCCCATAGAATAATATTGGTCTGAGTGCAATCCAATGTGCGCTCGCTCTAACCCAAAATACGGCCATATGCATGGGCCCTTAGGATAGGCCATCAATATCTGATTGGTGAGGGTGGCACCCCCGCTAATCAGGATGGCGGATGTGTAGTACCCGGCCACGACCACTGTACTATGTACACTGTTGCATGCAGCTCCGCAATTGAGATTGCACAGATCAGATATTGATGACCTACCCTGAGGATAGGCTTGTACCCGTTATGCATTTTTGTTTAAGATAAATTTAAGATTTTTTTTTTTTTTTTAACTACTTTGTATTACTATGTATGTTATTGTTGCTCTACAGTAGTTTTTAAAACTTTCACCAAAAATTGCTTTGAAGTTTTAGCTTCACAATTGCAAGGTTTCAGGTTGCATGCCACCAGTATAAAAGAAAAATCCACTTCCTTATGGGTTCATTTTGTATTGGTTGTGTTTAACCAATGTAAAAGTAGTATTTTTAATATTGGTTCACCATCATGTCATTACATAGGACAATATGACGGGTATTGGTTTCATAATGTATGAATACTGATTGGCATAGTCTTGGATGTTGGATTTGTCTGTTCCTTTATCAGAAAAGGTCTAGGTATTGTGCTAATAGGACACATAAAAAGTGTCCAATCTGATGGCCCCTTCACACTGGTCGATTCTGCTACGATTACGACGCATTTGCGTCATATTCGACATCGCAGTACGAGCTCGTAGCCAGCGGTCACACTCTACGATGTTAACGCTTTTTCTGACGTAGTTGCGATGTGAACGTCACGCGTCGCAATCGTACGCTACCCTTCACACCGCCATAGTCCTACGACTCCGAGCGTGACGTATTACCAGCATGGGCGTGCTAAAACGTCACGCCCAATCAGGAGACAGGTATGCGGAAGCCCAACCCACGTAGTCGCATTACGAGCTCGTATGACCGCCGTCACATACTACGATTTCGACCGCCACAGCGAGACATTTACGACGAAAGAAAGTTCTGCTCTTTCTTTCACATCGTACGATGCTGGGCTGCGTCGCAGATCGTAACGCCATGTCACACTTTGCAACCTCGGAACGAGGACGGATAAACGTCACAAATCGAACGCTCGTTCAGACTTTGATTGCACAGTGTGAAGGGGCCCTAAGGGTACGTGCAGATGATCCGTAAATGCTGCGGGTTGGTGCAGCGTACTTTTGCAGTGTCCAGCTGTTACAGCATAGTGGATGGGATTTTAAGAAATCCTATGCCCACTATGCATCCAGAGATGCCCGTGGCTCACTCGCGGAGTTGGACACGCGGCACGTCTCTCCAGTCTGCAGCATGTCTTTCTCTTGTAGAGACACGAGATTACGTCCATAGAATGTATTGGACGCGGTGAATCCGCACGGTTCAGTTAACACAAGCGGATTCACCTTAGTTCAGTAGCCGGCCGTTCCTGATCATCTGCACATACCCTTAATAGGAGGAGCGGAGCAAATTAAAGCCAGTTTCACACATTCTTAAAACGTGGCTCAGACCGGAATACCTGATACTCCTTTATGTGGCACCTCGCTTGTTTCGGGATACCTGGCGGTCAGATCCAGTTTTCCAGTCTGAATGCTGTCCGTGTTTTGTGGATGTGTGTTACTTACATTTGACCTGTTGGGAAATATTATTTGTAGCTTACAATTTTTTGGCTTAGGCTACGTTCACACTAGCGCCGTGCACTGCACATCGCTATGCGTCGTTTTGTGGAAAAAACGCATCCTGCAAAAGTGCCCGCAGGATGCGTTTTTTCTCCATAGACTTGCATTAGCGACGCATTGCCACACATCGCAACCGTCGTGCGACGGTTGCGTCGGACTGTCACCACCAAAAAACGTTGCATGTAACGTTTTTTTGGTGCGTCGTGTCCAACATTTCCGACCGTGCAAGCGCGACCGGAACTCCGCCCCCCCCGCACCTCACAATGGGGCAGCGGATGCGTTGAAAAACAGCATCCGCTGCCCCCATTGTGCGGCGCTTCCACAGTATGTGTCGGTGCGCCGCAACGTCGCAGTGCACGACGCTAATGTCCTGCTTATTTTTTGTTTTTGGGTCCAGTGGGAGGTCTTATCTCTGATTTCTACCTCCTGTCTCAAACTTTTTGTTGTGCAATAATTCCCAAGGATTCTACTAACTCCTGTAGCAAATCAACATACAACAAATATAAATATATATAATAACACAAACCTCAATATGTACACATTTGTCAGGCTAACGGAGCACTTTTTATGTTTGTTTGGAAGGATATGTGTTATGTTACCGGAGTCTGTGCGCTGTTGTTCCTTTATATGTTGATAATATTATCAGGGAGTAACTGATCTCTGTATGCATCTACACACAGGGAAGGCTGTCAATCACTGATTAGAACCGCCCACTGGACTCCTAATCACAGGATGAGCAGGGATTTTAAGAAGTAACTTGATTATGCTGTTTTATTGTTAATGATTTGCCCCCCATTGTACGTCTAGTCTGGCATCTGGAGGATAGCACCCCCAGACTGTACCTATGATATATGCAGATTAACTCTTGCACTGATCTTACATAGTGCTCAGCTATTTGTAGTGGCACATGTGTAGACGGACAGTCAAGAGAATGACTTGATGTGTATCGGTATGGATAAAAATACTCCAGGTTTCTGCCCATCAGGGTTTAATAAGAGATGGAGTTTCCATTCACCTTTGTTGTTCGTCGCTCAGCTGGTTAGACACGTTACCATTCTGACCAGTAAGTATCTGTTAGGAGCACTGGTGTGCATTTTCTATTTCTTCTTTGCCATACAAGAGGCATATACACATGGGAGGCAGGGATGTGGACTTAGCTTATCTCCGTGTATATACAAGTGCTGCTTTTCTGGAGCCTGGTTAGGTATTGTTTGTTTGCATCAGTGATAACGGCCTGGGAACAATGGACTATATCTTATCTTTCTCATAAAGCTGGTTTAATATATTGGCAACTGGTATTATCTTATTTCTGTGTAATCCGCTTAGGGTACTGTCACACAGTGCCATTTTGATCGCTACGACGGTACGATCCGTGACGTTCTAGCGATATCGTTACGATATCGCAGTGTCTGACACGCAGCAGCGATCAGGGATCCTGCTGAGAATCGTACGTCATAGCAGATCGTTTGGAACTTTCTTTCGTTGCTTGATCACCCGCTGACATCGCTGGATCGTTGTGTGTGACAGCGATCCAGCGATGTGTTCGCTTGTAACCAGGGTAAACATCGGGTAACTAAGCGCAGGGCCGCGCTTAGTAACCCGATGTTTACCCTGGTTACCAGCGTAAACGTAAAAAAAACAAACAGTACATACTCACATTCCGGTGTCTGTCCTCCGGCGTCTGCAGTGTGAGCGCCGGCCAGCCGGAAAGCGAGCACAGCGGTGACGCGGTGACGTCACCGCTCATCTTTCCGGCTATGGCGCTTACACAGTGGAGAGAAGCAGAACGCCGGGGACAGACACCGGAATGTGAGTATGTACTGTTTGTTTTTTTTACGTTTACGCTGGTAACCAGGGTAAACATTGGGTTACTAAGCGCGGCCCTGCGCTTAGTTACCCGATGTTTACCCTGGTTACCCGGGGACTTCGGCATCGCTCCAGCGCCGTGATTGCAAAGTGTGACCGCAGTCTACGACGCTGGAGCGATAATCATACGATCGTTGCGACGTCACGGATCGTGCCGTCGTAGCGATTAAAATGGTACTGTGTGACGGTACCCTAACTCTGCCAAAGATGGAACAATCTCCTTATCTGACTATTGGGTTGGCATTATCGGACATACGGCATAAGGGTACTGTCACACAGTGGCACTTTGATCGCTACGACGGTACGATCTGTGACGTTCCAGCGATATCCATACGATATCGCTGTGTCTGACACGCAGCAGCGATCAGGGACCCTGCTGAGAATCGTACGTCGTAGCAGATCGTTTGGAACTTTATTTCGTCGCTGGATCTCCCGCTGTCATCGCTGGATCGTTGTGTGTGACAGCGATCCAGCGATGCGTTCGCTTGTAACCAGGGTAAACATCGGGTTACTAAGCGCAGGGCCGCGCTTAGTAACCCGATGTTTACCCTGGTTACCAGCGTAAAAGTAAAAAAAAAAAAAAAAACCGTACATACTCACATTCCGGTGTCCTTCAGGTCCCTTGCCGTCTGCTTCCCGCTCTGACTGACTCCCGGCCGTAAGGCAGTACAGAGCACAGCGGTGACGTCACCGCTGTGATCTGCTTTCACTTTACGGCGGCACTCAGTCAGTGCGGGAAGCAGACGGCAAGGGACCTGAAGGACACCGGAATGTGAGTATGTAATGTTTGTTTGTTTTTTACTTTTACGCTGGTAACCAGGGTAAACATCGGGTTACTAAGCGTGGCCCTGCGCTTAGTAACCCGATGTTTACCCTGGTTACCCGGGGCCTTCGGCATCGTTGGTCGCTGGAGAGCGGTCTGTGTGACAGCTCTCCAGCGACCACACAACGACTTTCCAACGATCACGGCCAGGTCGTATCGCTGGTCGTGATCGTTGGAAAGTTGCAGAGTGTGACAGTACCCTTACAGTGTCTTTATTGATCTACAATTGGAACAAAAATTGCTTTTTGCTTCAGATATTGTTACCAGAATTGCAAATATAGGATATTGTCAACCTAGAAAAATGTAAAGCGTGTGTATATGACAATGGCATACAGATGTAAACGTGAGCATGTGTAGCTTGGTATGTAATGGCTACCGATCGATGGGGCCTTTCTTCTGGAGGAGACTTAGTTGGTTATAGTATATAGTCAAGATTCCCTACGCCAGATGGATCACTGCAAAAAGCATCAACTCCTCATAAAAGCTGTGTCTGCACCTTCCCATCTACTTACTCTCCATATATCGCTGCCTCCTGTAAAGCCACATCTGTCAATCAAGGAAGAGAAGGCCATAGAGAAATAAAGGGTTGGGAGGATGCACTGGAGTGGTTGCATGAGTATATTTAAGTAAAGAAAGCAGTTACAGATTTTGTCGCAAAGGCCCCGATGCTTCAGTTTTTGCTGGAATTCTAGCTTGAGACCATTTTAAAACTTAGCTTCCGAAAAATCCTATTTACCTGCAGATATTGCTGGAATCTGTAAGCAAATGGCACTCAAATCCTGTCTGCCAGGATTACTTGAAGCGAGACTATAAGAAAATCAAGTTATTTTCTTCCCGTCATTGAGGTGCCACAGGGAGCTGTTAGTCGGTGCACGCTGCACACGCACGCACTGCGGAGTAGGCTGTCAGTCGAAGTGCTGGGCAGTGATTACAGTGCTGTCAGTAGTGACTCTACTGGCTCCCTGCACCTCCCCGATTACTGGAAATAATCCACTACAGGGAGGATATAACTTTTTTTTCTGCCTTTCCTTTACCCACTCCTCCAATAATCCTGGCAGACCCTATTTAAACGCCATTTGCCTGCGGATTATCACCATGTCTGCCTGTAGGGAGCGTTTTTGGAGTAGACCAGTTCCTTATAAAGCATTGATAATTCTGTCCTTGATATAATTGATAAATCTGCCATAATAACTTTTATTTTCTTTATAAATATCATATATCTTTCATTCATGTGATCAGAAACGCGCCGACTCAAATATTCATTGTTGCTGTGAATAGTGAATCATTGCAGAACTTGTTCATATGAAAATAATCCAGACCCATGTAATGTGCTGACTCAGGCCGTGACCCGCAGCTGTTCTCATTATCTGCGGACTTTGGATCCAGGGAAGAGAAAGGTTAGCTAAATTTACTGTTACTCCCCACGTTCAGATTCGGCCTCCACCTCCTGTTTACTTGGAATACGTACCCAGCTTAGATTATCACGGAGATGTCACTGAGAGGGTTAAACTCCAGCCATAAAGAAATGCAAAAGTAATGGATCATTAACAAGTGCAGTATGTGATCAGATGAATGAATAAAATTCACTTTAACGCCCGTTTCCTAAACTTCATACAGGGTTTGAGTGCATTTGTTTTGTAGGTATTTGGGATATTGCATTATAAACGCACACGTGGCCCAGTACAGCTGTGTACGGAATTGAATGTGTAATGCTACTTTTCCCCTGTGGTGGCGCTGCAGGAACATTACTTTGTTTCCTTTACAGATTATATCTGATCGCTGAGCAATCCGACCTGTGGGCACCCTGTGATCAGCTTACGGTCAGTGGACCCTCCTAACAAAAATGGATGATAGTCAAAAGCGGAGAACCATTTCCATTATCGTAGACCCTGGAAATAAGTTATTGGACATGTAGGTAAATGATGCGTGATGCCTGTGTGACCCTGTAAGCCGGGGGCCGCTCCGCACTCGCCGCTCAGTGTTGGGTCACTTTTCACGAGCTGAACCTGTGCGAGTTGTCATTTCATCTGTGCCCCTTGTTCAGCTGTCCCAGCGCTGATCCTTCACAGTTTCTCCAGTTCTGCTACCGTATCTGCTGTGAAATAATCTTCTGCGATCCCCGTCCAGACCGTCCAGACAAGCTAACAAGGCACTTTATATATTGCCATCTCCTCCTTGTATCACCCTGACTTAGTGAGATCTGTGTGACAAATCTGTCAGCGTTGCCCATAGCAACCATTAGGATTCCAAAATTCATTTTTCCAAAGTGATAGAGATCCGTTGTGTTATTTTGGACAGCACTGACAATGTTGTTCTTTACTTGCACACGATGACGCTGTAATGTTACTATCTGCTGTCAGTCATGTCGGTGCCAGTGTAAGGATCTGATGGAATAGACCTCTGTGTGAATTTGGAGCCATATGGAAGTGCTGTCGGCGGCTCGTGCGCCTCTGTGGCCGCTCTATTACAACGTCCTATGAAATGGGCCGTAATGTGGCATGTAGGAGCCCCCAGAGAATGTGGCTGTAGTCCAGATCAGCTTTCCCTAATCTCAGATCACTGCACGTGCAGCCTCCCAGTGAAGAGCTGATTGATGTGAAACCTGCTGGTTGCTAAGAACGAGCCGCCTGACGACGCTCATTAGATGTCAGGCAGTTTGTTCCTAGCAACCTATTGTGTAGAGAATTCTGCATCTCGTGGTAAAGGCTCATCCAGACATCCGTGGCAAATGGTCCGAGCGTGGACTGGCCGCGGCTCTCACCAGCGTGACCGCGTCATGTATTTCTATAAAGTTGTCCTGCTATGGGCCACGGTCAGCCTTTGCATCACGTTCCGGTCGCAGACCAATTTGCACAGATTCTAAATGAGCCTTTAGTGCGGGAGAAACGTCTTTAGCCAATGTATCTGGTAATCGTTATAAGGCTGTGTTCACATGTTCACACTTTGGAAACATCTTTGCACCTGCAGATTAGTCCCTCGTTGTGTCTGGGCCCATGCTGCTGCAGGTTCCACATATAGTCTCACTTCAATAAGTCACGGCACTTGTTTTTAATTTTTTCCCCACAACATAATTACAATTGTATGCAAAATCTGAGATGGTTGATTTGCCATTGAAATCTGTTTATTTATTTTTTCTTAGCCGTGTGAGCATATTCTTAAAGGGGTTGTCCACTACTTAAACCTTAAACAAATCCGTGCTCCATGTATGATGAAAGTGACATATACCGGTATTTCTGGACTGGCACCGTTCCAGCGACTTTGGCATTGTGGCTGCCATTGCTCTCACGACATTCCGTTATTTGAGCGCTGCTGCCAATCAACCACTGCAAATGAGCATGCAATATTTCACTCGGTCGTTCGAGAGCCCCTGCAGATGCAGAGCGGACATCGCTGCCATGGTGCTGATTTGATAGGTGAGTATATAACATGGGACACTAATTTAACAAGGTGCTGTCTAAGTAGAAGACCACCTCTAAGGAAGCTAGTCACACCCCTTGTTTAAAAAACAAAACAAAACAAAAACCCTATTCTGCCTAATTGAAAGTATACAGCGTCTGCTAGAATTCACATGTCATTACGCCACATGAGTCCTGCAGCTACTCAGTGGCCGCTACTGGGCTTTTACTTTCCACAAACACGGTGTGGGAGCTGAGTAGGGTGTTGTTGGTAGTGGTGGTGGTGGTGGTGTTGTTTTGAACAAGGGAACATTTAAAGAGAAACTATAGGTAGTGAAGAACCCCTCTAGTCCCCCATGAATCCTGCGGAGAAGCTCCAGTTATTCTCTTGATGTTTGGATGAAGTCAGTACTGGCTCATTAATAGTTTTATTTTGTTTAATTTTTTTCTACAGACAGTCCCAAAAACCAATTTTCACACGTCTTTTTAAGGAATTCTTTGTTAATTGCGAAAGGTTCTTGATTCTTATCTCCTGATGTAGTAGACTAGAGAACAGTTGTGAAGCACCTGGACCACCTGTCCTACATTACTCAGCCCATCCATGTAATGGACACTATGTAATTCTTTGTTTCACTGTGGAGATGATGCTGTGAAATTAACCCCTTGCTGCTAGCACTCACCGCAGATTACAGCAGATCAGTGGGAGACTCTGCAGGTGACGACGCTGGGATGGGTTTATTATAAAGCAGACCTTCTTTAAGTAGGGATTTTCCAAAACCGAGAACCCAGGCAGGATCCACCTGAATGAGCTCGCTGTCTTCTGCAGTCACTTATTTGGCAGTTTTGGAATTGCTGAATTTGAGACGGGAATCCCCTGTAAATACAGACAGGAAATACATAGACACAGAAATAAAGGCAATCCATTATGTGAGCGTTGTTCCCATCATGTCAGCATTTTGTAATTTTGTTTTCATGTTTGCCTGTATTTTTTTTTATATTAACAGTTTAATATCTTTTCCCACATCGGAAAATCTGCCAGGTTGTCATGATTACAGCATACATATTAAATATTAAGAATGATGAATAGGAGCCCATATGGTGGGATCTGTGGGGGTGATGATTTATCATCTGATAAGACAAATAGCCGTCCTAAGGCCTTGTCTCGGGATATTGTTTGCAGCTAGAAAGCTAACCACACAGCGACAAAACAGCGACGCTGCAGCGATCAGCATCGTTGTCTGTATCGCTGCAGCGTCGCTGTGTGAGACGGGGCCTTTAAGCTTGGAAACAAATCTGGATAGAGATCTGATGGTTTTCTCTTTTCTCCCTGGCTGCCCCGGGACACAGTCAGCAGGATGGTTTAGGGGAAGTATTGAGCGGCTCTTTCACGGTGGTTATGGCATTTGCTAATCCTTAGATGGGACATTTGGGCATCTTGGGTACATTAGGATTCCCGGCAGGCATCGTTATGGGATAGAATTGCTTATATTGTGGTATTCAGCCATCCTATATTTGCCCCGTATTTCACATGTAAAGCGCCATGGAATAAATGGCACTATAAAATGAATAATAATAATCCTGTATTCATTGTCGAGCATCTCGAAAAGCTGAAATGGTAACGAAGTGGGCACAGAGGCCCCCCCCTTGCAGCGGGCACAGAGGCCCCCCCCTTGCAGCGGGCACAGAGGCCCCCCCCTTGCAGCGGGCACAGAGGCCCCCCCCTTGCAGCGGGCACAGAGGCCCCCCCCTTGCAGCGGGCACAGAGGCCCCCCCCTTGCAGCGGGCACAGAGGCCCCCCCCTTGCAGCGGGCACAGAGGCCCCCCCCTTGCAGCGGGCACAGAGGCCCCCCCCTTGCAGCGGGCACAGAGGCCCCCCCCTTGCAGCGGGCACAGAGGCCCCCCCCTTGCAGCGGGCACAGAGGCCCCCCCCCTTGCAGCGGGCACAGAGGCCCCCCCCTTGCAGCGGGCACAGAGGCCCCCCCCTTGCAGCGGGCACAGAGGCCCCCCCTTGCAGCGGGCACAGAGGCCCCCCCCTTGCAGCGGGCACAGAGGCCCCCCCCTTGCAGCGGGCACAGAGGCCCCCCCCCTTGCAGCGGGCACAGAGGCCCCCCCCTTGCAGCGGGCACAGAGGCCCCCCCCTTGCAGCGGGCACAGAGGCCCCCCCCTTGCAGCGGGCACAGAGGCCCCCCCCTTGCAGCGGGCACAGAGGCCCCCCCCTTGCAGCGGGCGCAGAGGCCCCCCCCCCTTGCAGCGGGCGCAGATGCCTCCCCCCTCGCAGCGGGCGCAGACGCCTCCCCCCTCACAGTGGGCACAGACTGCTTAGCCCCGCAGTGGTGGGTGCCAGTGTCTGAAGCCTCCGTCCTGGCAGCCTCCTTGTGTAGCAGAGCGGGCCTCCAGCACTGTTCTTGCCCTGCACCCCGTCCTCCCGCTATTCCTGGGTCCCAGACCTGTATCTGTTTAGCACTGATTTGTGTGTTACGCGGGCGCAGCTGCTCCTAGCTGAATTCTTTCTCAGGAAAAATCAATTAAAGTAGGATGGAAAATGAGCAACAAATTGTGAGGATTATTTTTCCCGGCAGCCTCTGATTCAGTGTCTCCTGGCAGAAGCCGGCACGTTAGCACTGCGGGGCCTGACGGTGATGACGGTTAACCATTTCACCTCTACACATTGATTATTTCATCCCCCTCAGTCTCGGTGCAGATCTCCGGTCCACACAACTCATTACTTACATTTATGCCCCATTCACAACATATATTTTGTGTAAACAAAACAATAAAATGTCCTTTTTGACCTCAATCAATATTTTTTGAGATCCTGTTAAATTGATCAGTCAACAAATAATTCAGTATGAAGATTTTTCATTGTTTCCATTCAGAAAACCTGCCCTGTAAGTGTCGCTTATGTGTGGTGCCTGATTTGTAGCAATGCAATATACGATGGAGATTCCAATCTCTGAATGTTAATGCTAGGTCAGATTTCCAAAACTTTCTCACTCTAATTTGATCAGATTTTCTCGGATGAGAAGTAGGAAAAAAAATATGTCTCCAACTTCTCCATTCTGTCAGTCCGTGAAATCGCACCGACCGTACTCAGATGTCATCCGAGTGCAGTCCAATGACTTCCAATCCACGCCCTCATTTACTTGCTTGGCCGAGTGCAACTCCAATATCAACATGCTGCAAATTTTTGCTCAGACCAACTCTCCAAGGAAAAAATTGGGCATAGAATCATATTGGTCCAAGTGCGCTCCGATGTTTTGTGAAAATGCGGCTTTTAGCCAGAATTCTGGCTAAATTCTGCTGTCTGTCGACTACATTTTTAAGTGTGCTGGGAAATCTTTTTGCTCTATGCGTTCTAGCCGTGAAAAACGGACATCTGAATGAGGTCTTAGTTACTACGTTGGCAGTCTGTTGACCGTTTTCGAGCTCATGAACACCACCATGTTACACTGATCTGGAATATAGCACCTGGAGAACTGTTAATGAACTGCCCCCTCAAAAAAAAAATTCCAATAATTGACACGCCGTTATACAGAGAGGTCATCGAGGTAAGTATACGGCAACATGGATCCAAAAGTGACACACTGAGCGTGTGCAGCTGTGTCAGATACAATTAAAGAGATGAAAGTTATTTTTTTCCCAATTGTCCTTGTGTCACTGGCCCCCTCCCATCATATGATGAAGGACCTCTGGTTAGTAAGGGGCTTCACTCATGAAGTCTGCTTTCTCCATGTGAGGTTTTGTCTGTTATCCATAGGAAGGTTACTAAAATGAGAATCTCCATGGGATAAATGAGCGTTCCCATTATTATCTGTGTGCTGTGAAATGGAGACTACTCCTCACTGCTGATCTGAGGACCTCCTGTGCCGCGGCCGGGACCACAATGCTGACTGACGGATCCGCCACAATGGAGATGTCAGATTTAGGAAGAGCAGTAAATTTCCCGTTTGACCTTGTGTCACCTCTTTAGTAAAAAGTGGTCATAATGGGATGAAGTGCAAGTCCCTCTAACCCTGAGCAGGAGCATAATGTGATTACACACATGGCTGCTCGCTGCGGTCTATGGAGAAATTGAGAACATTTCTGTTTTGGAAACCTCCAATAACTCCTTAATCTTCTATGATTGCATTTCATAACAGTCTGGCATCAGAGGGCCGCCCATAAAATGGCCGAAGTGTACAGTATATGTCTAAAAGGGGATACAACTCTCACAATACGCCGCTTTATTTCGGGAGTCGTATCCTTGATGAATTCCAATGTAGGGGTTCATCCAAAATTTGGAAGCACGTATGGATGAAACCCTGATAGGGAAGTTAAACTATGGTTTTAATCAGGTTTTGGTGTTTTTAAAAGTATTTTTTAGCAAAGTTTTTATATGTATTTTTAGCAATGTATTAAAAAGAGAAAACTAGAAATCTTGCAGTGTTCACACTGACTGCTGGGGCTTTTATAAACTCTTAACTTTCTATTGTTTGAGGAAACAACACCCGTACATTGGCCACATTGGGTAGATCCTGATCCTATTTTTTGTATTTAAGTGTCTAATGAGCGGGTGCAAAGGTGATTGTGACGGGAGGAGCAGTGACATCGCCTAGAGGGGCTATCTGTCATTGTAATCCTGCCTATCATCATACGGAGCCTAAAAAGCCACAGTGGCCAGTGTGAAAATTACAAACATTACTTTTTTTTTTCCAAAAAATATTTTACACAAAAAGCTGATTTAAATTGGTGATTTTCTGTTTATAAATTCACTTTAAGACCTTGGATCGCAGTGTTGTGGACTCTGCCCCATATTATGTGTCTGTGATCACGTCCAATACGCACTCAGGTAGTGTCTTTTCAAAGGAAAGGGGGCGAGGAGATGCCTCCAGGGACCTGCCTTCTGCGGCTTTTAAAGTGTTTTTCTCTAAGGCCTCTTTCACACTTCCGTTTTTTGCCATCCGTCGCAATCCGTCGTTTTGGTAAAAAAAACGGATCCTGCAAATGTGCCCGCAGGATGCGTTTTTTTGCCATAGACTTTTATTGACGACTTATTGTGACGGATGGCCATACGTCGCATCCGTTGTGCAACGGATGCGGCGTGTTTTTGAGGACCGTCGTGATGAAAAAACGTTCAAGGGAACGTTTTTCATCCGTCGGATCTGCCATTTCTGACCGCGCATGCGCGGCTGGAACTCCGCCCCCTCCTCCCCGGACTTCAGAATGGGCAGCGGATGCGTCGGAAAACTACATCCGCTGCCCGCGTTGTGCACAATTGTGCACAACGTGCGTCGGGCTGACAGTTTGCGACGGCCCCGTACCGACGGAAATGTGAAAGAGGCCTTAACCGCTGCATCGTTTCAGAGTCACACATAGCTGGCTGAGATCATGCAGTGTCCGATACCTGCTGCTGGTACATCAGGTTCCCTTTAAGGCTTCTGCACACATTACCTCTTGGCCTAACGATCACTCAGTGGACGGCTACCTGACCGACTACCCCACATACAGGCACATTTTACTGTCTGTTTTCTATGGGATGACCACTGCCAGAATGCACAATACGATAAATGGTTGGAACACACAAGTGTAATTTGGGTGCATTTATAGCCTTAAAGGGAACCTGTCACGTGAAAAAATACTATTAACCTGCAGATATGGGGTGTTCTGAACCTGCCTGTGCTTAGAGTCCAGCTGCTGGTAGGAAATTGTATTTATCCCCCCCGATCAGGCTCGCTCTTTCACTCACGGGGGCGGCGTGGGTTCAGTCACTGCACTGTGTATACAGTGACTGCTGTAACTGCGCCCCCGGTCCTGACTGACAGCAACACGATTAGGGCCGGCTGTCAGTCACTGCCAAATCAGTCACAGCCGCCACTCACCCCTATGACTGAGTGCCGAATGCTGCCTGGGGGAATAAAGTTAATTTCCTCCTGGCAGCAGGGCTCTTGGTGCAGGCGCATGCAGAATGCTAATAACCTGCAGATTAACCCCATATCTGCAGGTTAATATCATTTGATCACATGATTGGTCCCTTTAAATTCCATGGGACTAGAGAATGTGAGAAAAGCTGCAGACATCACATTATAAATAGGCTCTCCAGACTTAGATGTGTGAGATAACATGGTGACACAAGGGCATGGTCACCTCTGGGCACTGATTACAGGTGAGTATCCTGGGCCTGATGTTTGATCAGAGATGGTAACAATCAGCGCCCCTTGTGCCGCGACATCTTTACACTGAATGGGCAAGGTGCAGATAGGCCTCCCTGGTGTCTGCAGCGCTCCTATATCCCTGATACTTCTATTATCTGCACATCACTGACTTCCTTGTGTGTCCGTCCCACCTGTACAATGTCGTCTTGCCTAGAATTGTGCCCCAGGTGCCAGACTTTCCGTAATTACGATCAGCGCCGATGGTCAATATAAAACTCATTTTGAGATGCAGGAACACGCGCCCACAACCTGCAGCAAACACTTGTGCATTGATCCTGACAATTTAGCTTTCTCTTGTGTGGAGCGAGGCGGAGGGGGCTTCAGGCTTCCTGTTGTCTCTGCCTCCTCTATACCGGGGTGGGGGGCTTGTCCGGTGATCTGGACTTGATGCCGACCAGTTGAGACCAGCTGAATCTTCACACATGTTGTCACCGCTGCCAGCGAGCCTGCCGGCCATCGTTCTGCTCACACATTGCAGAGATTATTTTTCTGGCTAAGTTTTGTCAGAACCATTATATTGTTATGTGTCCATAAAGATTCTGCTCCAAAATCCTCACTGTGAACTGCTTCAAATATTGTCTTAATAAGTGTAATATTCACGTATAGATTTTTTCTTTTTGTCTGTTTTTCTGGCTAAAAAAATCCATGCCACCAAAGGTTAAAAAAAATGATTGTTTTTCTGTGTGATTTGCTATTTTTTGCTTGAATTAATTTAGCAGTCAGATTTTAAGCTGTTTTTGTAGCAGAAACGCCCCAAGAATTCACATCTTGCTGCTTTTTCACATGGAAGTAAATAAATAAACACCACCATGTACACTACTGGCGAGTCTTCCCAGTAAAATCTTTATGAAACTTATTCAAAAGTATTTGTATCGGAGTTTCACGTGGATTTTGGAGCAGAAATCTAGTTTGTGAACGACTCTCTAAGCTTATAATTGATTTCATTGGGAAAACGCGCTTACAGTGAATGTGGACATTTTTTTTCCATGTGGAAATAGAAGCAACATGTCGATTCTTCAGGTGTTTCTGCTTGAAAAAAAAAAATTAAAAAATGTTCCAAAAAGGTTTTTTTTTTTTATTTTTGAGTATTTTTTCAGACGCTGAATAATCCATGGCCATAAAATTACGTGGGCATACTTTTGAGGTGTGTGCTCACAATGTCTTTAAGACCCCTGGTGTACCCGCTGAGGTTTTCATAGGCAATCCATTTCAAGAAAAAGTTGATAGCCCTTTTTATGTTTTTTTTTAATTATAACTAGCAAGCAGCTTCTCAATGGAAACTGGCTGAGGAATGAACCCTGAAGTAGTTACAAAAAAAAAAAATTCTGAACATGTGCACAACAATGTTGGCTTTACATTGCTATGCATTTTACCGTATTTTTCGGATTATAAGACGCATCGGACTATAAGACGCACCCAGGTTTTAGAGGTGGAAAATAGGATAAAAAATATTTGAAGCAAAAAAAAAAAAAATGTGATAAAATTGAATAACATACTATTATATGTGGTGTTATTATATATAATAGTATGTTTTCCTTTTTGGAAGTGCATCTGAACAGCAAGGTGGATTGCTGTTGAGGGGAGATAGAGAGAAAAAAAAAAAAAAAAATGTATAAATCTTCAGCACAGCGAGTGTGAGCGAGCTGAGTGTGACCTGAGCCTTAAGTGTGAACGGCGGTAAGTGTGTGACTTGTGATTCAGTGAGGAGGTATTTGGAAGGCCTTTAACAAATACCTGTGTGAATTGGAGTGAGTTGCTGAATTGGGAGTAGCTGTATTCATAAGGAGTTAACTTAGGGTGGGGGCTCATAATTAAGGGGATATAAGGGGCAGCTGTTTGGGGCTCAAGTCCTTTTTGGAAGTGCATCTGAACAGCAAGGTGGATTGCTGTTGAGGGGAGATAGAGAGAAAAAAAAAAAAAAAAAAGTCTATAAATCTTCAGCACAGCGAGTGTGAGCGAGCTGAGTGTGACCTGAGCGTAAGTGTGAACGGCGGTAAGTGTGTGACTTGTGATTCAGTGACTTTGGAATCAGGGAGTTTCCAAGGGAGGAATTGCTTCTGTTTTTTTTTTGTTTTTTTGGGTTTAATTAATACTTTGTATTTATTTTTAATTAACGTTTCTGTGTGGTGCAATCCCCATTAGGAAATGTGCTCCACAATTGTTAATGCCATCCAGTGTACATCTTGCCACATGTATGCAGTCCTTGACCAGCTGGTCGAGGGTGCATACTGCTGTGCGAGATGTGAGCACATTGTGCATTTGGAAACCCAGATACTGGATCTAAATGTGCAGCTGGCAACACTGAGATCCATAGACAATATGGAGAGGAGTCTTCTGCTCACAGAGCAGACGCTCAATGGGATAGATGAGGAGGGGGATGGTAGGATGGAGCTGCAGGACAGTGTGGCAGTTAGCTGGGTGACAGACAGAAGGCGGGGTAGAGGGAAGAGTGCCAGGGAGGCTAGTCCTGATCTGGCACACCCCAATAAGTTTGCTAAGTTGGCAGATGAGGGGGGTGCCAGTGAAGGGGTAGCACTGCTGCAGCCAGGCATGTCCTCTGAAAGCCGGAGGAGTGACTGCTCCAGTAAGGAGGGAAATAGGAGAGCAGGGCAGGTCAGACAGGTGCTGGTAGTGGGGGACTCAATTATTAGGGGAACAGATAGGGCAATCTGTCACAAAGACAGGGATCGTCGGACGGTGTGCTGCCTACCTGGCGCTCGAGTCCGACACATCGCTGATCGGGTGGACAGATTACTGGGAGGGGCTGGTGAGGACCCAGCGGTCATGGTGCACATTGGCACAAATGACAAAGATAGAGGTAGGTGGAAGGTCCTTAAAGATGATTTCAGGGAATTAGGCTGCAAGCTGAAAGCAAGGACCTCCAACGTGGTATTTTCCGAAATACTGCCTGTACCACGTGCCACGCCAGAGAGGCAACGGGAGATTAGGGAGGTTAATAAGTGGCTCAAGAATTGGTGTAGGAAGGAGGGGTTTGGGTTCCTGCAGAACTGGGCCGACTTCTCAGTTGGCTACAGGCTCTACGCTAGGGACGGGCTGCACCTCAATGGGGAGGGTGCAGCTGTGCTGGGGGAGAAAATGGTTAGAAGGTTGGAGGAGTGTTTAAACTAGGGATTGGGGGGGAGGGTATTCATTTTATAGGAGGGGAAGATAGTGCAGATAGAGACCTGGGCACAAATAAGGAAGTTGGGGGTGGCGGTGGCATGGGGGGTGGGGTTAGAACAGTTAGTAATTTAAGAAAGAATAGAGGTACAGAGAGTAACATCAAGTGCATGTATACTAATGCCAGAAGCCTCGCCAACAAAATGGATGAATTAGAACTAATGTTGTTGGAGCATAATTATGACATGGTGGGGATATCTGAGACGTGGCTGGATGAGAGCCATGACTGGGCTGTTAACTTGCAGGGCTATAGCCTTTTCAGAAATGACCGTACAGATAAGCGAGGGGGTGGGGTGTGTCTGTATGTAAAATCGACCTTAAAACCCATCCTGCGTGATAATATAGGTGAATCTAATGAAAATGTAGAGTCTCTGTGGGTGGAGATAAGGGGAGGGGGAAAAAATAATAAATTACTGATAGGGGTTTGTTATAAATCTCCAAAACTAATGGAAGCAATGGAGAATATCCTCGTAAAGCAAATAGATGAAGCTGCGACTCAAGGAGAAGTCATTATTATGGGGGACTTCAACTATCCTGAAATAGATTGGGGAACAGAAACCTGCAGTTCCAGTAAAGGTAATCGGTTTTTGACAACTATGAGAGACAATTACCTTTCACAACTGGTTCAGGACCCAACAAGGAGGGGGGCACTGCTAGACCTAATATTAACCAACAGGCCAGACCGCATATCAAATATAAGGGTTGGGGGTCACTTGGGGAATAGTGATCACAAAATAATAAGTTTTCATGTAACCTTTAATAAGATGGGTAGTAGGGGGGTGACAAGGACACTAAACTTCAGGAGGGCAAATTTCCAACGGATGAGAGAGGATCTTGGTGCAATTAACTGGGACGATATCCTGAGACACAAAAATACACAAAGAAAATGGGAGACATTTATTAGCATCCTGGATAGGACCTGTGCACAGTATATACCGTATGGGAATAAACATACTAGAAATAGGAGGAAACCAATATGGCTAAATAGAACTGTAAGGGGCGCAATAAGGGACAAAAAGAAAGCATTTAGAGAATTAAAGGAAGTAGGTAGTGAGGAGGCATTAAATAAATACAGAAAATTAAATACATTCTGTAAAAAGCAAATCAAGGCAGCAAAGATTGAGACAGAGAGACTCATTGCCAGAGAGAGTAAAAATAATCCCAAAATATTCTTTAACTATATAAATAGTAAGAAACTAAAAAATGACAGTGTTGGCCCCCTTAAAAATAGTCTGGGTGAAATGGTGGATGAGGATGAGGAAAAAGCCAATATGCTAAATGACTTTTTTTCATCAGTATTTACAAAAGAAAATCCCATGGCAGCCAATATGACTAGTGATAATAATTCCCCATTAAATGTCACCTGCTTAACCCAGCAGGAAGTACAGCGGCGTCTAAAAATAACTAAAATTGACAAATCTCCGGGCCCGGATGGGATACACCCCCGAGTACTGCAGGAACTAAGTACAGTCATTGATAGACCATTATTTTTAATCTTTAAAGACTCCATAATAACAGGGTCTGTACCACAGGACTGGCGTATAGCAAATGTGGTGCCAATATTCAAAAAAGGGGCAAAAACTGAACTCGGTAATTATAGGCCAGTAAGTTTAACCTCTACTGTGGGTAAAATCCTGGAGGGCATTCTAAGGGATGCTATGCTGGAGTATCTGAAGAGGAATAACCTCATGACCCAGTATCAGCACGGGTTTACTAGGGACCGTTCATGTCAGACTAATTTGATCAGCTTCTATGAAGAGGTAAGTTCCGGACTGGACCAAGGGAACCCAGTGGACGTAGTATATATGGACTTTTCCAAAGCTTTTGATACGGTGCCACACAAAAGGTTGTTACATAAAATGAGAGTAATGGGGATAGGGGAAAATATGTGTAAGTGGGTTGAGAGCTGGCTCAGGGATAGGAAACAAAGGGTGGTTATTAATGGAGCACACTCGGACTGGGTCACGGTTAGCAGTGGGGTACCACAGGGGTCAGTATTGGGCCCTCTTCTTTTTAACATATTTATTAATGACCTTGTAGGGGGCATTCAGAGTAGAATTTCAATATTTGCAGATGACACTAAACTCTGCAGGGTAATCAATACAGGGGAGGACAATTTTATATTACAGGATGATTTATGTAAACTAGAAGCTTGGGCTGATAAATGGCAAATGAGCTTTAATGGGGATAAATGTAAGGTCATGCACTTGGGTAGAAGTAATAAGATGTATAACTATGTGCTTAATTCTAAAACTCTGGGCAAAACCGTCAATGAAAAAGACCTGGGTGTATGGGTGGATGACAAACTCATATTCAGTGGCCAGTGTCAGGCAGCTGCTACAAAGGCAAATAAAATAATGGGATGTATTAAAAGAGGCATAGATGCTCATGAGGAGAACATAATTTTACCTCTATACAAGTCACTAGTTCGACCACACTTAGAATACTGTGCACAGTTCTGGTCTCCGGTGTATAAGAAAGACATAGCTGAACTGGAGCGGGTGCAGAGAAGAGCGACCAAGGTTATTAGAGGACTGAGGGGTCTGCAATACCAAGATAGGTTATTACACTTGGGGCTATTTAGTTTGGAAAAACGAAGACTAAGGGGTGATCTTATGTTAATGTATAAATATATGAGGGGACAGTACAAAGACCTTTCTGATGATCTTTTTAATCATAGACCTGAGACAGGGACAAGGGGGCATCCTCTACGTCTGGAGGAAAGAAGGTTTAAGCATAATAACAGACGCGGATTCTTTACTGTAAGAGCAGTGAGACTATGGAACTCTCTGCCGTATGATGTTGTAATGAGTGATTCATTAATTAAATTTAAGAGGGGACTGGATACCTTTCTGGAAAAGTATAATGTTACAGGGTATATACACTAGATTCCTTGATAAGGCGTTGATCCAGGGAACTAGTCTGATTGCCGTATGTGGAGTCGGGAAGGAATTTTTTTCCCCATGGTGGAGTTACTCTTTGCCACATGGGGTTTTTTTGCCTTCCCCTGGATCAACATGTTAGGGCATGTTAGGTTAGGCTATGGGTTGAACTAGATGGACTTACAGTCTTCCTTCAACCTTAATAACTATGTAACTATGTAATTATGTTGGAAGCTGCGGGTAGAAGATAGCGCTGCGGGACCAGTGTGGTGTCTGTAAAGTACTGTATGAAGACGCTGGAGGGTGAGTATAAGAATGGGGGCACAGGGCTTATATTTAGAGAACCACTCTAGAACTGAAAACTAGCACTGGAGTGCTGCTTTAAGATCCCATTGGGAGAACTATAACTCCCAGCATGTCCTGCAGATCCTATGGCATGCTGGGAGTTCTAGTTCACCACAGGAGTGGCAGAGTGCTTTATTGTGTGTTGTTAAGACTTACTTTTAATTGTGCCAGCCAGCCACACTGTGGTGAGGTGAAAAGCTGGAGCATCCCATGACTGCACACACAGAGCCCTCCCTCTTGTTGCCTTTCCACAGCACAGGTAATGGAAGCTTGCCAATTCTAATGGGGAGTCTGAAGGACCTGTGATGACATCAGAAGAGGGAGGGCTCTGTGCCGTCATGTGATTTCTCCAGCCCGCCCACTTCATGACATCACACAGGTCCTTATGCCTCAGCATCCAGCACAGCCTGTCAGGTATGCAGCGATCTTGTCTCCCCTGGCCTCTGCTGCCTCCTCCTCCTCCTCCGGACACACAGATGTCCCCAGCTGCTGCAGGAATCCAGCGCTGGGGAAACCATGTGTGTTTCAGTGAAGGACTGTTCATTTGCTGCTCCTGGCTCACTGCTCAGCTGACGGGTGGGCGGAAAAGCGGCTAATGAATATTCACTGCACTTTAATCATCGGGACCACTGGTTTCCCCAGCGCTGGATTCCGGGCAGCTGGGACATTTTTCTGCCTCCTGCAAGTGGGATCCCAGTGCGATCCCACTCTGCTGCTGCCCCCCTCCCACATGTTACATCCAGACCATAAGACGCACCCACACTTTTCTTCCAAATTTGTGCGTCTTATGGTCATAAAAATATGGTAATTTTTTTTTGCTGTTAGTTTTTCAGACTGGATCTGCTTTGGGCCCAATCAGTCAAGACCGGGATTGTTCACTCCGGTCCAGATGAGGGGTTGTAGGGTGTACTGGAGTCAGATGCTCCTGATTCATGAAGAACCTTTATGCGCCACCCCAGAAATCTTACTCCAGTCAGTGACTGGATGGGGAACGCCACAGCTTGTCATGAATTAGCTTGTCCCGCCTGGGTACCGCTCAATTTGGCTCAACTCAAAGTTGTGCCTAAACTTTGCAACTTTCCAAACCTGTTATTCCAGAACTGTGTTGTGAAAGCTTTGATGAATCGAGCCCCTTGTGTGAACATAACCTTACTGCAAGCTTTAGCACAAAGCTGTTATAAAATATCGAGTCAGTTAGGCAGTGATGACCTCCCTTCCTCGTTTCCCCTACATGAAAATAACAGGTGTCGAAAGTTAGGAAATTGGAGATGATGGGTGGCATCCCGCGGGTGAGATTTGGATGGATTGAATTATGAAAATGATAACCATGGGCACACTGAGTCCTAGCACATCCTCCTTCTCCTCTGGAGGTGAAGGGGTGCGTGCTTCACTTGTCCTTATGAAGGTGTCAGAGGATGGGAAAAATAGGAGATTGTCTTCGTCCGTAACTTGTGAAGACGTATTAGTCGTTACCTCGCTTTTTCGTCCATTGAGGTCTGGCACATTCAGCATGAAGGTCACTTATAGGTTTTCAATGAATGATTTGTAGAATGCCACAGTAGATCATTTGGGCTCTTCTGCCGCACAGTACATTGGTGCGATTAGAGAAAGCCACCCAATCTTGTTGGGGAAATGTTGTTATAATTGCTCCCCTCCCATGTGGGGATCTACGCTGACTAATCATTTAACAATATCTATTTCTTCTTGTAACCCTTAACCTGGACGCAGCTGTGCAATTCTCTTCTCATTTATTATTTTGGTACAAAGAAACAAAAATTAATTGAAATTCTCCTCACCTTCCCCACGACCGAGTAATCAAATGTCCATCAAAGCAAACAGCTTTTCCTTTTAGCGGCAGCGAGCGTTTTTCCATCTCTTTAATTATTTATGCCGTATTGTTTTAATCATTCTGCTTTGATATCGTTTCTCTTTTCTTCGCGCTCGTTCGTCGGGGTCTATTTCATCGTTCTATTTAGATGACAGTGGGATTCTAGGAATATACCAGATTAGAGGAAGGATATAAGCTTCAGCTGTGTTGACAATTTTTACTACATTTGATCTTGGACTTATAATATCAGAAATATATATACGGTATATATTTTTTATATCATTCATTCGTTCTTCGAACATGTTTTTTTGGTTATCCAATAAAGGCATCACTGCTAGAATGCTGTGTAATATTTGTTTTGGCATTAAAGTATTTATATCTGCAGTCGTGGCCACAAGTTTTGAGACTGGCACAAATTTTGGTTTTGAATGTCCCTAGCAGTCTGAAGGGGGCTTTATAAGAAAAAAAAATACCTTTACCCCAGTCCTGTACTTTCTGCAAAGTGATTTCTCTGATGAAGCTTCCTTCAGACTGTTTGGGACATGTAGCAGAACGATTGTCCAGAAATGAGAAGATGAGTCCTGCCTACAGTAAAGCCTCCTGAGACTGCTCATGTGTGGGGGCTTTTCATCATGGAGGGGCTCACTCACAATATTACCTAAGAACTTGGCCATGAATACAGAATGGGATCTAATAGTCCTACAAGAGCAACTTCTCCCAACGATCCAGAAGCAACTTTGGGAAGAACAATGCTCTTTCCAGCATGATGGAGCAACATGCCGCAAGGAAGAAGTGATAACGAAGTAGCTCGGTGAACAAAACATTGGCATATTGTGGTCCATTCCCAACAAACTCGCAAGATCTCCACCCCATTAAGAACCTATGGTCAATCTTTAAACCAAAAAATCGGGTGGACACACAAGTTGTGATAAACTCCAAGCATTGATTAGGTAAAAATGTGTAGTCATCAGTCAGGATTTGGCCCAGGAGCTGATAAATATTGAGTCTTTGCATAAACTTCATGTATTTGTCCATAAAAGTGTAGAAATTCTTGAAATGCTGATTATACTTCAGATGAGAAGATCTAAAAACTGGAGCTGCAACGTCTGAGAGAGACAGAATTTGTCAGTGTCAAAAGTTGAGGCCACGACTATACGGTATGCCATCCATAAAATGTTATATATATTTTTTTATTTTAAGTCAGTTTGTTTTGGCATCGCTATGGTCTTTATTGACAGACTGCAGTGGTGATATCATGACCATACACATGACCACTGCAGCCAATCGTTGGGCTCAGTGGCTCATGAGGTCGGCATCACCCCTGAGTCCAGTGATTAGCTGCAGTGATCACATGCTTTGTAGTCGTGACATTACTGCTGCAGCCTGTCAACATAGACCTGAGCAGACCTGGAGAGATGGCTCTGGACCTGGGGAGGGTGAGTAGTGCTTTGTTTGTTATTTTCCATGTCTGTATGCTCAAATAAAAAAAAATATATTATGGTCATTTCAAGGGAACCTGTCAGCAGGATTGTGCACAGTAACCTACAGACATCACCTGGGTGATGAAATCCGTCACCTGCCTGCAGAAGGTTTCTTTTCTTTTTCTTCAGTATGTACTGATATTCACTTTGTAAACTGGGGGGCAGGTCAGTGAGGGATCAGTGACCTGTCAGCAGTCTGTATTATGAATATATAAGGAGAGCACCACATGAAGACCCCCACAGACCGCCACGGAGCACGGGCTTATCATTGACTACAAACTGAAAATAACAAGAACAATCCTGCTGACAGGTTCCCTTTAACAATCGTTTGTCCCCATTTTTCTATACAGATTGCATTGTAAAATGGTCCCAAATAAGCACTGATTGACTTATTATGTTAGTGATCATTATTGGCAAAAATCTGCCTATGTGAATGCACAATATTAAAAAAAAAAAAAATATCTGAAAATCTTACTCCAAAATCAAGGAAAGTTAAGAAAATGTAGCTATAACCTATTGTCTAATTAATAAAAAAATAAGAAAACCTGAACATAATTTTAGTCCCTGATAAAGTGGCCTTGTCTTACTGTCCACGTCACTGCCGCAGCAACCGTGGCTCTATGGAGACAATCACTAAGGATCCAGGACGTCTGAGAAAAAATCCAAGAACAGCCATACATGTTTTGTTTTCTGCTAATTGCACTTCAGCCGTATGTAGAAAGCCTGGACCCTCCACTCGGACCGCCATTATTTCTGCTCTTGAAGGTCTTTCTATATAATTGCACGTTTTGCCCATATGCAGATTCTGTGCTCGGCGCACACTTCACTGCTCGTCGCTTCATCTCTCAACCTGACGCCATTTAGTAAAGCCCATATTGTATTGTGATTAATTCATCAACGTGTCAGAGAAACGGCAGAACTGCGTCTAAATATGTGATGTTCCCAGAGGGTCGTGTATTCAGTTAGGGTACCGTCACACATTGAAATTTTCATCGCTGCGACGGCACGATTCGTAACGTCGCAGCGTCGTATAATCATCGCTCCAGCGTCGTAGACTGCGGTCACACGTTGCAATCACGGCGCTGGAGCGATGCCGAAGTCCCCGGGTAACCAGGGTAAACATCGGGTAACTAAGCACAGGGCCGCGCTTAGTAACCCGATGTTTACCCTGGTTACCAGCGTAAATGTAAAAAAACAAACAGTACATACTCACCCGTCGGTGTCCTTCAGGTCCCTTGCCGTCTGCTTCCTGCTCTGAGTGCAGCCGTACACTGAGAGCAGAGCGCAGCACCGCTGCGCTCTGCTCTCACTTTCCGTCCGGCACTCAGAGCAGGAAGCAGACGGCAAGGGACCTGAAGGACACCGACGGGTGAGTATGTACGGTTTGTTTTTTTACGTTTACGCTTGTAACCAGGGTAAACATCGGGTTACTAAGCGCGGCCCTGCGCTTAGTTACCCGATGTTTACCCTGGTTACAAGCGAAGACATCGCTGGATCGGTGTCACACACAACGATCCAGCGATGTCAGCGGGTGATCAAGCGACGAAAGAAAGTTCCAAACGATCTGCTACGACGTACGATTCTCAGCAGGGTGTCTGATCGCAGTAGCGTGTCAGACACAGCGATATCGTAACGATATCGCTAGAACGTCACGAATCGTAACGTCGTAGCGATGGAAATTTCAATGTGTGACGGTACCCTTAGGCATAGTCTAGTCTTTTTAGTCTGGATTCACATGCAGTGTTTTTTTAAGTCACTTTTATTTGTTTTATTTATTTATTTATTTTTTTCTTGTCGTCGTCACCATTGCCCAGATGCTACTTTATAGACAGTAGCGAATCAATGAAACTTTTCCATGCCCCGCATAGCTTAAAACTTACAAAATAAAAAGCACCAAAACCAATACAAACCATTTGCTTGAAAATACAACCTACTGTGTTAGGCCGTGCCGCTATCTGCTGATCTGTGCCCACACACATAGTATACGGCGTATACTCTGTATATAGCACCCTCTGACTGCCTCTTTCTGCATTACAGCTCATATAATGATTTGCTCATTTCCTACCATAATTACTATTACTGTCCCTTCCCTGCTTTAAATTTAATTAGTTGCTATTTCGGTGATCTCTCTTCTGAGTTCCAGTTTTCTGCCTTTTTCTGTAATAGAAGAGCAGTGACGGGCGCACATACCACACCAGGATGTAAAGGGTAATTGGCTTCTGTACCTGGCTAATGGGATGCACAATATATGATGAGTTCCTTATAGGAGACGCCTTGTATACATTTCTGTCCTCCAGCAACAGATGTACCGTATTCCTTTGCCCGGTTGTCAGCATCCTGAATGGTTCTGTATACAATGCTATTTTATCTACTTGTTTATTCAACGGGAAACCCATAACTGATTGCCCCCTCCCGTCTTCCTATGTTTAGCGCATTACATGCCGTCCTCATTTTCTTAGAAGGTATATAATAAAAAATATCGCACATCCCAATATACCCAAGAAGACAGGATTATTTCCATCTGAACAGCTGCAGAACATAGCCACAAGATGAACTCTTCTGAATACCTCCTCGGAGTTTATTGGGCCAAGAAGTAAAGTTAGGATCAATGCCAGGATTCTCTACGCGAGCCTTCATTATAGTTTGTTTTAAGATGAATGCTTATTAATTCAGGTAGCCTCAGTTATAATATCTGATCAGATCCAGCTTCTGGAATTAGTCCCTTAGTCCGAGTATAGTGAGCGGCTTCTCCTCGTCCGCATCGGTATGATTGACAGGTCTCTCTTTACAAGTGTATAGTGAAAGACCTGTCTCATGGAGATTTTGGGTGGGGAGAAGCCAAATTATGGGCCTCCGATTAAAGTATATTTGCTCTGAACTGCGTGAAACCGTTATTTGTAGTGAGGGCGCCTGTCCCTGATTCATGCTGCCTGAGGCTTAGGAACCATGAATCAGCTGATAAGTTTCCTTTTAAGGCTGTGTGCACACGTTCAGGATTTTTCACGCTTTTTTTTGCTATAAAAACGCTTAAAAAACACATGCATCCCATCATTTATAATGCATTCTGCAATTTTTGTGCATATGTTGCTTTTTTTTCTGCGAAAAAAACGCATCGCGGTAAATGCAGCATGTTCATTAATTTTGCGGATTTTTTGCGGATTTCCCACTATATTGCATTGGGAACCTCCGGGCAAAAAATGCAAAAAAATCCGTTAAAAAAAAAAAAAAAGCGCCCACTGCCAAAACATTGCAATTTTGTGTCCCCCTACCCCTTATTTCAGAGACTGGAAGTGAAGATGTCACCATTCCATCAGCTGCTGGACCACTGAGGCCTATGACTAGCTGCAGCGGTCAGTTGACCTTTCGTAGCCTATCATCATGTAATCTGCGCAGGATCCAGGTGGATTCTGGTAGGTGGGTATGACTAAGTTTATTTTTTTAAATATGCAACACTAGGGCAAAGTTTTTATTTATCCAGGCCCCCTTCTTTAGGCCTAGAGTCCAGGAGATGCAGATGCGTAAAAGGAATCTGTGAGTAGGATCAACCCTCCTAAGCAGTCTATATGGGTGTGTAGGTCATAGGCAGCTGAAGAAAATGAAACCTTGATATCTGCTATCTAATTTATTATTCCAGAGAAATCCATTTTTTCTTAATATGCAAATGAGCTGTTAAGATCTATCGGCCGGACAAAGATCTTACTGAGAATCTGCCTCCAGAGCTCATTTTAAGTGAAAGGTGGCGTAAACGTAATGACTGACAGTCTTCTTTCCCGATCTCACTGCTGAGCAGTGTGTGATTATAAAGTGACTAAGGCCTGTCCCACACGTCAAGATAATTCCGGTACCGGAAAAAAATCGGTACCGGAGTTATCCGTGTCCGTGTGTCCGTGAGCTCACGTAGGCCATCCGTGTGGCACACGTGCGGCAGCCGTGTGCCGCCTGGGTACCACACGGACCGTGCAGGAGAGACAGCGCTACAGTAAGCGCTGTCCCCCCAGCATGGTGCTGAAGCCGCCATTCATCCGTTCTCTCCAGCGCTCGCTGGGGAGAAGGGATGAAAAATCTTTGTTTTGTTTTTTTGTGTTTCAAATAAACTTTAGGGCTTCCTCCCCCTCCCACCCCCTGTGCGCCTGGCCGCCGGCATTAAAATACTCACCCGCCTCCCTCGCAGTGTCCTGTTCTGGCCGCACCTTCTACTGTATGAGCGGTCACGTGGGGCCGCCGATTACAGTCATGAATATGCGGCTCCACCTCCCATAGGGGTGGAGCCGCATATTCATTTCTGTATTGGGCGGCCCCACGTGACCGCATACAGGAGAAGCTGTGGCCAGGACAGGACACTGCGAGGGAGGCGGGTGAGTATTTTAATAACAGCGGGCGGGCGCACAGGGGTGGGGACATGCATCTTTATGTTAAACACGAGAAAGAAAAAAAAAGGATTATTTATATCTTCTCTACAGCAAACGCTGCTGCAGAGAAGATATGAATGGCGGCTTCAGCACCATGCTGGGGGGACAGCGCTTACTGTAAGCACTGTCTCCAGCACGGTACAAGGACTGCACACTGAAAACATCCGTGTGCGGTACGTGTTTTACACGGACCCATTGACTTTAATGCGTCCGTGTAATACGTGCGCTCCCACGAACACTGGCATGTCTCCGTGTTTGGCACACGGAGACGTGGTCCGCAAAAAATCAATAACATCTGCACAGATGCATTGATTTCAATGTGTCTACGTGTGTCAGTGGCTCCGGTACGTGAGGAAACTGTCACCTCACGTACCGGAGCCACTGACGTGTGAAACCGGCCTAACACAGTACAGCAGAACTGAACTTGTCTCTTTGCAAACAAATTTCAGTTTCACCTCTGCTGTCAGCAGATGAATTTACACTTGTTTAGCTTTTCATCTCCCACACCTAGTGTGGGGAGAGTCAGTACAGCAGAGCTATCAGCACTGTGAGAAGAGAACTGCAACTGCAGATGTGTTTGTAATGAGAGAGCTCTGTGACTGCCCCTCCCCCCACACCGGCTGCTGGAGATTTATTTGAAATTTGGCACAGCAGAGCTAACAGCGCCCTGAGAGGACAACTGCAGGTGTAGATGTTTTTTTTTTTTTTATGGTAAGTTCTGCTGAGCATGATTAGAACTGTCAGCCATTACACATCACACTGTTAGCGCCACTTTCCATTTACAATAAACTCTGGAGGCAGTTTCTCCGGGAGATCTATGTCCAGTCCATAGATCTTAACGGCTTATTCACGTATAATAAAAACATGGATTTCTCTGAATTAAGACATCGGATCGGTGATATCAAGATATCGTGTTATTCAGCTTCCTGTGACCTATATGCCCATATGGATGGCTTAGGGGGGTTATCCTACTGAAAGATTGTTGCATTAAAGGGAATATAATAGAGATGTCAAAATGTAAAGTAGTGTTGACCAAAAGTGTACAATCTTTGGCTTTTGATGTTTGTCTCTGTGCACACCTTTGACACCCATATATTTGGGAGTCCTCTATGTGAAATGCTTGGCTTTTTCCATAACACTCATAAACTATCATGTTTATGATGTTCATCATCAAAGGCGCTTTTTTATTTTTTTATTTTTTTTTCTGGAGAGCCACATAGGGGAAGCAGGTGACCACGATTTTCCAGAATATGGGAAGCCCCCCATTTATTAACTATTTGTAGCAGATACTGTCAAAATGTCACAAATTGAAATTATTGTGGCCCTTACGAGTGGTAAAGGCTAGCATTATGGCCTTTGGACATGAAAAGCCTGTGGGCCCCTGATGGAGATGACTGCTATACTTCATACACGTATTGCGGTGATGTCTTGTGTGTTTTAGGTCCTTCTTCCAGGTTCTCCTCTATTCTGTATGAACATACCGTATATGTCCATTTTTAAACATTATTATTGGTGAATGGTTCTCTTTAAAAAAGATTGTCGCTATTTTTCCTCTTCTGGTCACTGGTTCGCTCCACTTTAGTGTCCCGAAATCTCTTCTCGAGGGAACAGAATAACGGTTTCTTCAAAGACAAATACGTGATGGGTTTGGCAGGTGTTGCTGTAGGATTAGCGATTGTGCATTATCGCTTCCACTCACTCCAACGCACACCGCCCCCCTCGCTCCCCAGCCCTTCTCTCTTTCTATGGAACAAAAAATACAATTTTCTCTAAAGCAGCTATTTGCTGCCATTTTACACACGCTTGAAATGTGTCAGTGGGGTCACAGATTCCATCTCTCTCCGCAATCCCCCCTCCAATCCCTCCCGGCTGCATATAATGTGCATAAGAACTCTGATTGCTGCTTACTCGGGGGAGGGGGAGGTTGACGGCTTTTTATCATTTTATTTTTTTCTCTCAACTTCATTAACCTCTTCTCAGCTTGAACCCGGTGTGTATTAACCCCTTTAACGTGCACAGATAGACACATTTTGTCCGGCGTAACCTCTGTTCTTTTCAACCTGTTGAGCATAGACCCACATTTTACCATGATCGGCTTTGCTTAACCTGATACTTGCGGCTAGCCAAGGCAAGATGGATGGCAGTGGCATCAGATTAGCCCATGTATGAGCATTGGCCGAGGTTTTTGTAGCCTGGCCATTTTCATAGCCATTACACCTTTAGATATGATGTATATCCCTACAAGTCTGTACCGTCATAGATTTATGGTCTACAGACTGTGACCTTGAAGATTTTTCCATGCAATCTCTTCATATTCGGAAACCTGCTGAGTCTCTCAATTGACACGTGTCTTTTTCTCTGAGACCTGCTAAGCTGTAGTCTATCAACACCTTCACGCCTGGATGGCTGCAGAATATAGATGCTCAGCCCTCCAGTGCTAGGTACCAGCAGGTAGCCGTTAGTGGTCATACTGGGCGCAGGGCTGTTGGTAATGTGCCTTGCTCTGATTGGGGGGCAGAATTGGTGCAGAGCATGTGGTTGGGAGGTGGTGGTTTCCTTTGTGTGACAATCAAGAGGTTTCTGGGGTGACATGGTAACCGCAAGCAGAGAGCTCTGTGATTGGACGGCTCTACTGCGCACGATACAATGCAGCAAAAAGGAAGTCCTGTTGACACGGAGACAACACTTCACCGAATGCTCACTAGATAGAAATGTAACCAACACAGCTCATCAAACATGATGGAGCTAATTGAATCAGTCATGAGCTTTCTGCATCCTATAGCGCTCACCATCTTAGTTATTTTATATATATACGGTATATCCCTTTGTTTGGGTTTCTATAGCTTTTCCATTCGTCTCAATTTTTTTTATACAACCCGTTCACATTGACAGGGTTTGGCAGTAATTATCTACAACATTTAAGATCAAAATTGATGAAACTGGGCACTTAGTCTTAACAAGTGAGCATTAACTAAGCGTCCGATGGAACACCATCATCATCCTGATGGAAGTTGGCCATGTTTGAATTTCTCAGCCAATAATATAATTGGACAAATAAGTCTTTTGTTTTTACTCAGGATCCTTTATGGCGTTTACACGAAAGAACGTTACCACGAGTATTTTCAGCCTTTGGTCCAATTTCATTGACCACGTGTGGCCAGATCGTAGACTGTTGACGACGTGTGGCCAGATCGTAGACTGTTGACGACGTGTGGCCAGATCGTAGACTGTTGACGACGTGTGGCCAGATCGTAGACTGTTGACGACGTGTGGCCAGATCGTAGACTGTTGACGACGTGTGGCCAGATCGTAGACTGTTGACGACGTGTGGCCAGATCGTAGACTGTTGACGACGTGTGGCCAGATCGTAGACTGTTGACGACGTGTGGCCAGATCGTAGACTGTTGACGACGTGTGGCCAGATCGTAGACTGTTGACGACGTGTGGCCAGATCGTAGACTGTTGACGACGTGTGGCCAGATCGTAGACTGTTGACGACGTGTGGCCAGATCGTAGACTGTTGACGACGTGTGGCCAGATCGTAGACTGTTGACGACGTGTGGCCAGATCGTAGACTGTTGACGACGTGTGGCCAGATCGTAGACTGTTGACGACGTGTGGCCAGATCGTAGACTGTTGACGACGTGTGGCCAGATCGTAGACTGTTGACGACGTGTGGCCAGATCGTAGACTGTTGACGACGTGTGGCCAGATCGTAGACTGTTGACGACGTGTGGCCAGATCGTAGACTGTTGACGACGTGTGGCCAGATCGTAGACTGTTGACGACGTGTGGCCAGATCGTAGACTGTTGACGACGTGTGGCCAGATCGTAGACTGTTGACGACGTGTGGCCAGATCGTAGACTGTTGACGACGTGTGGCCAGATCGTAGACTGTTGACCACGTGTGGCCAGATCGTAGACTGTTGACCACGTGTGGCCAGATCGTAGACTGTTGACCACGTGTGGCCAGATCGTAGACTGTTGACCACGTGTGGCCAGATCGTAGACTAAAATGTACATGTCTGTGTCAGGAAATGACCTGACCATCATTCCTTCAACCGTCAAAATAAAGAAAAAGTACTAATCTGCTCACCCAAGGTTAGATGTAACTTCTAGATCCAAAGTAGAAAGGCGAGGGATGCATGGAAGGAAATCCCAGCTGGTTCCTGGGTGGCGTAGCACTGAAGAAACAAATGTTTGATTCAATAATTCCAAGAAAATAAAAAATTTAATATGGCTGCCACCCCAGAAAGAGGTTATGATTAACAACCCCTATAGTTCAAAATGCCTCATCTCTATCTATGGGATTTTGATTTTTTTTTTCTGGTTTTCACCTTGTTTTTAATATTTTGGAATAAATAATTTTATTTTTCTTTGGGTTACTGGCTCAAACTTGATCCAGTGAGAGATTATCATGCACCACTGGTAACTGTGCTAACTAGCTCCAGAAACCGTAATAATCCCAAAGAGTCCAGGCCACCAGAGAAAGTTCATGTATGAAAATGCGAAACTTTTATTCCATAGTTAAAATCACATAGCTGCGATACAAAAATGAAGTAGATGGGGCAACCTTTCCGCCATAATTGGTCTTTATCACACCAGAAATTAAAATATGGTTTGTTTTAACTTGTATTTTTGGATAATTGTGGCCGAAACGGTGCCCCGTCTACCTCATTGTTGTATCGTTGCTTTGTGATTTTCGCGAAGGAATAAAAGTTACGTTTTGTCATATACAAACTTTCTGTGGTGAACTAGATTCTTCAGGATTATTGGTGGATCAAACATTTGTTCCTTCATCCATCACCTCTGACTAATTTCCAGGCCACCTTCGGTGATGATCAGTGGACCTACAGGCTGGCTGGCTCTGACTAGCTGGCTTTGCACTCTCTAGTTTGGTTATTGCACTTTGACAGGTTAAATCTGTGCTCCCACAATCGTATTAATAGCCGGATAAATCTCAGGTGCTCCGTATGTAGACTCTGCACTATCCCAAGGGCTCTCTCTAGTGTTAATGATCCCCTTTCCACCCCAACCAAATGTCTCCTTGGCTTTGTGTCCTTGCCCCGGTAAATCATCCACCTCGATCATCAGTCAGCACTCCCACTGCAGTCATTAATAACTTCTGTTTCTTTAATAGGAGCACATTTTCATTTTCCAATATTTCTGAGCCCACATCTGCTCTGACGATAATTATCTCTGTGGCCTGAGGCGGCCGAATGCGGAGAACCTTCCGTAACTTGGGTACCTGTTGGAGAGAGATGCTGGTGGCTTGAAGCCATGTTCAGAGTGAGAAAGCTCTCTCTATTCTATCAGAGAGTGATAATGAGTGTTTAATCTGTATGATACAGTTCTTAAACTAATAGGAGTTACACCATTAAACTGGTGATTTATGGCGCCCTCACAGCCTGTTCCTTCTGATGTGCTAGCAGTGTGCAGAACTAATTGTTTTATCCTGAAAAATAATGCCCACAAGGCTGGCAGTACGGAGCGACAACCTCCGCTCTCCTAGTGCTTCTGTCTACTTCGTTATGTTGGTCAGATGCTTCGTACATGGAGCGGACATGGTGATCTTTAATGTTTGCTTTCTTTCTGCAATTATGCCATATTCTACACCATGTTCCAAATTATTATGCAAATTATATTTTTCTCGGATTTTCCTAAATGGTCGGTGCAAATGACAGTCAGTCTAATAAGTCATCACCCGTTAGAGTATACATCGAATTTTATTGAAAAAAACTCCCAATGATAACAGTATAATCTCCAAAATGAATAAAACCTCAAAATGAACTGTTCCACATTATTAGGCACAGTAGAATTTCTAAACAATTGATATGTTTTAAAGAACTGAAATTGCTCATTTGTGGAATTTGCAGCATTAGGAGGTCACATTCACAGGACGTTTTGCAGTTAAATAGCTTTTTGTTCAAACAGGCCAAGTTACATGTTAACATAGGACCCCTTCTTTGATATCACCTTCACAATTCTTGCATCCATTGAACTTGTGAGTTTTTGGAGAGTTTCTGCTTGTATTTCTTTGCATGAAGTCAGAATAGCCTCCCAGAGCTGCTGTTTTGATGTGAACTGCCTCCCACCCTCATAGATCTTTTGCTTGATGATACCCCAGAGGTTCTCTATAGGGTTGAGGTCAGGGGAAGATGGTGGCCACACCATGAGTTTATCTCCTTTTATGTCCATAGCAGCCAATGACTTAGAGGTATTATTTGCAGCATGAGATGGTGCATTGTCAGCATGAAGATGATTTTGCTCCAGAAGGCACGTTTCTGCTTTTTATACCATGGAAGATACTGTAGTTGTCAATCAGAAACTCTATATACTTTGCAGAGGACATTTTCACACCTTCAGGAACCTTAAAGGGCCCTACCAGCTGTTTCCCCATGATTCCAGCCCAAAACATGACTCTTCCACCTCCTTGCTGACGTCGCAACCTTGTTGGGACATGGTGGCTATCCACCAACCATCCACTACTCCATCCATCTGGACCATCCAGGGTTGCTCGATACTCATCAGTAAACAAGACTGTTTGGAAATTAGTCTTCATGTATGTCTGGGCCCACTGCAACCGTTTCTGCTTGTGAACACTGTTTAGGGGTGGCTGAATAGTAGTTTTATGCACCACAGCAAGCCTTTGAAGGATCCTACACCTTGAGATTCGAAGGACTCCAGAGGCACCAGCAGCTTCAAATAACTGTTTGCTGCTTTGTAATGGAATTTTGGCAGCTGTTCTCTTAATCCAATGAATTTGTCTGGCAGAAACCTTCCTCATTATGCTTTTATCTGCATAAACTCTGTCTGTGCTGTTTCAGTCACAAATCTCTTCACAGTATGATGATCACGCTTTCATGAAATATCTAATGTTTTCATACCTTGTCCAAGGCATTGCACTATTTAACGTTTTTCAGCAGCAGAGAGATCCTTTTCATTTCCCATTTTGCTTGAAACCTGTGGCCTGCTTAATAATGTGGAACATCATTTTTAAGTAGTTTTCCTTTTAATTAGCATCACCTGGAAAACTAATTATCACATGTGTTTAAGATGGATTTCAGTGATCCATTGAGCCATGAGTTTATTTGAAAAACAAAACAATTAAATCTTTATGACACTTAAATCCAATTTGCATAATAATTTGGAACACGGGGTAATGGTAAAGTGGATCAGCAGGTTTATGGGATATTCGTTTTAATTGCTTTTTAACTTTTGATACCACCGGTCTCCTTTCCTACAATGACGTTAAACACATAAATGCAAATCCTAAAAGGGAGCCTTTTCAGCCCAAACTGACTGTATAAACTAAGCAAGTAGCCTATAACACCTATAATAAATGCACATTTAGTTGCCTAATCTTTGCCTCCATTATTCAGAAATTGAAGTTAAATTGAATATGCTAATTAGGTGCTTGGGCGCTCTGGGTGTGGTTTTTCAGCCTCTCCTTTCTCACTGGTGATAGCACTGACTTGCCTGACCTTTCTGTGCAGACAGTGCAAGCTCCAGCACTGCCAATCACCAGGGAGTTATTCGGGGGCATATAAAACCAATGGGCGGAACTGTGCACTGAGCCTCATGGCCACCCCAAGGGTACAACGGGTGCACTAATTACAATTACCAGATTTCAATCACACTCGGTCTTTGCAAAACAGAGGCAATGAATAGGACACTAAAATGATTTTTATAGGAGCCATATTTCCTGTAAGACTGTGTGCTTAAAGAGGTTGTACCCTACTAGGATCACCCCTTTTTGATCAAACTGCTTGGCCCCCATAAAACAACAAAACTTATAATCCCTTCCTGTGCCGGCACGGTTCCCACTTTAGCCACATTGAACCTGGCACCCATGGCCCTGTGATACTCTGGGGAGCACTATGAAAATCCCATGTTGCTTTGTGACTCTCACGGTGGTGGCACTTGCTCTCCCGGGGCTCCCGTGTGGGTGTGACATGATGCCGGCGGCCAATCAGCGCTGGTGTCACTGTCCCCACCTTCCGACAAATCGAACATGAAGAGGAAGCTGATCTCTGCTTTTTCTTCATGCTGAATTTCGACAGGATACGGGTGTAGTGCAGCCAGCACTGATTGGGTGCTGGGGTCACATGTCACAACAACCGGACAGGAGCCCTGGGGAGAGCGAGTGCCAGCACCATGGGAACGGCGATGACACGGGAGGGGAGTATAAGCTTTATTATTTTATGGGGGCCAAGCGAGAGGTATGACAAGAAGTTGTCCAAGTTGTGCACAACTTCTTTAAAATATACAGTCAGTTTTGGGTTGACTGACTCAGTTTCACAAGTATTTCGACTAGCCAATTCTTTAATCGACCTCCGATCTGCTGCACTCTCCACTGCCGGCGCCAGGAGCAGCGGCCATGTGACAGCCAGTAGGCGATATGTATGCTCCTGGCCACACTCCTACTGATTGTTTCCAGCCTATCTCAGCATGCTTGCACGTCTAGTCTGAATGTGGCCTGGAGTATGTATATCGAATATGTGCGATCATATGTCACCAGACAATCCTCAGTGTGCAGTGCCCGTGATGTGAGGATTCACAAGTCTGCAGTCCCATAGAGTGACTGATGACTTGTAGTTTGAGTACAACCTCTTTAATAGAGATAGCTGATAGGTACCTTGTGTGTAGGACCAGTTTCAGTCCTCCATATGCATGAGCAATCTCCCCAATACTCCTCATATTGTCGGCCATTGGCTGTCAGTCATTGACTTTCTATTGGAAATCCTTTGCGAGTTGCTGGATGAAAGACTCCAACCCCTGGTACCGTCATCACCTAGTTAAACTCTAAGCATGTTAAATGCTACGGATAATGTCCACTGGCAAGAGAGGTTTATTTGGTTAACATGCGATGTAAATACGTTCTATACATCTATACCGCACCATTTAGCCCTAGTGGCACTCACCGACCAACTGAAAAAACATACTCATCATTTTGATGAAATACAGGCATTTATTATTAATGTCACTCATTTTTTTTTAACCACCCTTTTTTTACGAATTTTTTTATTTTTTTTTTGCAGCGACAAGGCTGCTCCATGGTGGCAATATCCTCCCCCTCGTTGGCCAAAATATACATGAATTTGTGTGAGCAGTAATATCTATACAATGTACATAATCTTTTTGTGTCCTATCTTTTTTGGTATGGTCGCTTCATCGATGATGTCCTCGTTACATGGCACAGCTATAACGAATTTTACTAAATATTTTAACAACTCCTCTATTATTATTATTATTATTATTATTTATTGTTATTTATTGTTATAGCGCCATTTATTCCATGGCGCTTTACAAGTGAGGAGGGGTATACATAATAACAAGTACAATAATCTTGAACAATACAAGTCATAACTGGCACAGTAGGAGAGAGGACCCTGCCCGCGAAGGCTCACTCCTCTAAAAATATCTCACACATTTCAGCCATTCTATCTGTATTTCTTTTTTTATATCTCTTTAAATGGGCATCCTATCCAACATGAGGTTCATACTAATATTTTTATAAAATCTACAGGTCCTTCTCAAAAAATTAGCATATAGTGTTAAATTTCATTATTTACCATAATGTAATGATTACAATTAAACTTTCATATATTATAGATTCATTATCCACCAACTGAAATTTGTCAGGTCTTTTATTGTTTTAATACTGATGATTTTGGCATACAACTCCTGATAACCCAAAAAACCTGTCTCAATAAATTAGCATATTTCACCCGACCAATCAAATAAAAGTGTTTTTTAATAACAAACAAAAAAACCATCAAATAATAATGTTCAGTTATGCACTCAATACTTGGTCGGGAATCCTTTGGCAGAAATGACTGCTTCAATGCGGCGTGGCATGGAGGCAATCAGCTTGTGACACTGCTGAGATGTTATGGAGGCCCAGGATGATTCAATAGCGGCCTTAAGCTCATCCAGAGTGTTGGGTCTTGCGTCTCTCAACTTTCTCTTCACAATATCCCACAGATTCTCTATGGGGTTCAGGTCAGGAGAGTTGGCAGGCCAATTGAGCACAGTAATACCATGGTCAGTAAACCATTTACCAGTGGTTTTGGCACTGTGAGCAGGTGCCAGGTCGTGCTGAAAAATGAAATCTTCATCTCCATAAAGCATTTCAGCCGATGGAAGCATGAAGTGCTCCAAAATCTCCTGATAGCTAGCTGCATTGACCCTGCCCTTGATGAAACACAGTGGACCAACACCAGCAGCTGACATGGCACCCCACACCATCACTGACTGTGGGTACGTGACACTGGACTTCAGGCATTTTGGCATTTCCTTCTCCCCAGTCTTCCTCCAGACTCTGGCACCTTGATTTCCGAATGACATGCAAAATTTGCTTTCATCAGAAAAAAGTACTTGGGACCACTTAGCAACAGTCCAGTGCTGCTTCTCTGTAGCCCAGGTCAGGCGCTTCTGCCACTGTTTCTGGTTCAAAAGTGGCTTTACCTGGGGAATGCGGCACCTGTAGCCCATTTCCTGCACACGCCTGTGCACGGTGGCTCTGGATGTTTCCACACCAGACTCAGTCCACTGCTTCCTCAGGTTCCCCAAGGTCTGGAATCGGTCCTTCTCCACAATCTTCCTCAGGGTCCGGTCACCTCTTCTCGTTGTACAGCGTTTTCTGCCACATTGTTTCCTTCCAACAGACTTACCATTGAGGTGCCTTGATACAGCACTCTGGGAACAGCCTATTTGTTGAGAAATTTCTTTCTGGGTCTTACCCTCTTGCTTGAGGGTGTCAATGATGGCCTTCTTGACATCTGTCAGGTCGCTAGTCTTACCCATGATGGGGGTTTTGAGTAATGAACCAGGCAGGGAGTTTTTAAAAGCCTCAGGTATCTTTTGCATGTGTTTAGAGTTAATTAGTTGATTCAGAAGATTAGGGTAATAGGTCGTTTAGAGAACCTTTTCTTGATATGCTAATTTATTGAGACAGGTTTTTTGGGTTATCAGGAGTTGTATGCCAAAATCATCAGTATTAAAACAATAAAAGACCTGACAAATTTCAGTTGGTGGATAATGAATCTATAATATATGAAAGTTTAATTGTAATCATTACATTATGGTAAATAATGAAATTTAACACTATATGCTAATTTTTTGAGAAGGACCTGTATATCAGGTAACACTTTATTGTGTGCAACCAGCTGTCATCCCAAACATATAATATGTAACTTACGGTATCTGTTGGGGAGTATGTTAGAGTCATGGCTGTGGAGTCTGAGTCAATGTCCATTTCGATGCAGTCGGAATATAATGGACTGACTCCTAAAATATATAATACATTGGGTACAGTAATACTATATACAGGATGTGCTGTAAATGTTTTCCTACGAATTTGGTAAAGTTATGAAATGTCGTATAAATGTCTGTTGTGTTCCTGATCTAAGGATCTCGGCATTTAGTGGAGATGAATCTGTGCTGCACTTTATGCACATGCTCAGTAGTGACCAGGGCTGTGGGGTCAGAGTTGAGATGAATCTGTGCTGCACTTTATGCACATGCTCAGTAGTACCAGGGCTGTGGGGTCGGAGTTGAGATGAATCTATGCTGCACTTTATGCACATGCTCAGTAGTATCAGGGCTGTGGAGTCGGAGTCAGGGACATTGAAGGGTCTGAGTCAGAGGTTTGCCTTACCGGCTCCATAGCCCTGGTTACTAGGAATGCTCGTTTTACGATAATTGTGCAATCTAAATAGGTTGCCGATCTGACTAAACACTTGTTCATTGGGGTAAATAATCTTTTGTTTTGCACAAAGTATCTTGGTTCTCGGCAGTGCACGTTCCGGTATAGCCGAGAAATGACAGCCTATGTTACCAAATCATATTACAGATCATCTATTGACCATCTGAAGCCTGGTCGGCCCATGTAAGCACCGATCGGCAAGCTTGTTGCCTATTGTTTGCATCACATAGTGTAAACGTGATACATGTGCCAGAGTTTAAGTATTTTGCTCCATAAAATCTTTAATAACTTGCACTATATTTATGCGTGTGACACTTTTTTTTTTTTTCCAACTTGTCTGACAACCATGCTCAGATTCTGGGGCACATTTTTGGAACAAAGGAAACTAATAAGTGGCATGAACTTAGACTAGACAGACTTAAAGTAAGGGAGGTTTGTAAAACAGCATAAACCACTATGATAAATGTTGCACTTTTTAGAGAGGACCTGTCATCATATAAAAAGTGGTGAAGTAATGCAACTCTTTTATCGAATATCTAAAAAGGTCCTTTTTGAACTTCAGATGGTCAAAACAAGAAACGGGCTCCATAGAATGAAATAAAATCCCACTAATCACATATAAAACATTCTTTGTTATTATGAGAGCCAACATCAGTGCCTTCATATGTTTTCTTACTTTTTTGTGTTTAGCTACTACTTTTGTGTTTGATGTCACCATCTAGTTTTTATTCTTACTCTTGTTTTCCAGATATGTTATGTATTTGATCCTCCAGATGAGCTGATGGCATTACTGGTTCTATTGACTTCACATTTCTTCAGTTGCTAATTGTATCAGTTGGTATAAGATCCTTTTAACAGCGGTGTTCCCATAGCTCATTGTAAAAGCAGACATTCTGCTCGCTGGAGGACTCAGGAAATGGTTACGTCTTTGATGCTTTCCATTACCTGTCTGCTTCGTTAATGGATTCCTGTCCACAGAAATAATGCAATCAGTCCAGTAACCCGGGCAGATTTCTTGCCCTACTCGGAGACTGAGCCCAGAAGCTTTGGCTGGTGGGAGGCCTGGAATTTCTCTCTATGCGGCTGGCAGACACTTCTACTGTTTTTGCCAAACCGGCTATTTTTCTTTCACCATTAACTAACTGAACTTTAGCGTTCTCACCAGGTTTCATTTGAAGAAAAGGAGTAATTTGCAAATGTCAGTCCCAGGAACGGCATCCGGACCCTCACATACTGCTCTTTCTGTATATCCATGGTTTAGATGCTAGGTGTGAAGTTTGAGGCAGGAGTATATTTTGGAGACTTCGGTGTCTTGATGTGAAATAAAAAAGTTACAACTGTTATGGAGAAACATGGAATTAGAGCTTCCCTATTTCATGATACATTGTTTGTAGTGGGCAAATTCTTACTGAGGACATCTACATAAAGGAGTTATTGTGGTAGGCGGTAGTTCATGAAGTTTGGACATCTTGACATTTACGCCAGTATAATAAGGCATACCAGAAAATTGTAGCTGAGATCTCCTTGTCCTGCTGTAGCTCATTAGTAATAAATGTTCCGTTATGATCACAGGCTTTAGGAAAGTTAAAAGAATATGTAAGGACAAAGCTTGCTAATCTTTTGTCATTCCTGGTGCACATGAAGCCTTTTCAAACTTTCATTAGAAGGCGAAACGCAGCCAGGTCCAAGACTATGCTTCTATAAAGAAGCAGGTTAACAACCTTGTTGGTTATTGTAGAGCATGGGCTTCCATCTTTCCTTACTAAATTGATATACTAAATTGGTGCTTGGTGCACCCTTGGTGTGGCCAAGAGGCTCAATGCTCTGTTTTGCTTGCTCTCGCCTCCATCACGGGTGATTGCAGGTAAAGCTCAGGCTGTCAGATGGTGCACACTGCAGGCAAACTAATGATGTCAAACACCCGTGAGGGTGGGGAACGATGCATTCTGTCTCTTGGCTACACCAAGGGTACGCCAAGCATCCTAATAAGTTTCTTCAGAATGAAGCAGCAATTAGATCACTAAAGATTTGATTTTTTTTATTTTATGTACGTAAAGATGCTACATCTCCTACAAGATTATGAGCGTAGTTTATACTCTCAGCTTGAGCTGACAGGCTCCTTTTTATGTTTAGTGGCCATTTATTTGTCCGGGCCCTTCCTTGTAGGCACGCACATCATAGATTATATTTTAGTAATGTATATTAATTAAATATATATGTATATTTCTGTAATAAAGAGAATGGAGATCATTTTTGTTTTCCCTAAATATGTCCCAAGTAGGTGCCAGCTGATATCTTAAAATTTTATTAAACTGAGTGATGAAAGCTGGACAGACTTCTAGCCTTGTAGAATTGGTCCAGTCTATAATCTGGTGAATAATAAATGGTCGATCCTGGTCGGTTTGTGTATCCCGTTCATTTCGTTTATTACCTGGAAGTCCGTTTTTGTCACAGAGCGTGCACGGTTCAGTATAGGTCTTCTGATGTGTGTTGAGTTTCAGTTGTTGTTACCATGTCTGGGTAAAAAAAACATCAAAAATGCAGAGTGAGATTATATAAAGTCTGTGAATTATCCATAATTCCAAAATAGTGTTAGGACTTCTTCACGTAGTCCCGTAATCTGTCAAAAGCTCTGCCCTGACTAAACCATGTCCGGACCCATTGCCCATGTCCGATATTGTGCCACAGATTCCAGTGCCGTGCGACCAACCCATCAACAACTACTACATGTGTCTATAACTCATCCATTAAAATCTGTTGTTCTCGCACTTCATCCCATCAGAACAGAGGATTATGTGTGACGGACTAGGAATGGGATTGATGATATGGGGACTGGTTTGTCTCTTTGCTCAGTAAATCGCCGACTTATAACCATTAGACAGAAGACGGTAAAAGTGTACGACCGCTATACAGCACACTACATGAAGAGGAGCCTGTCTAAATATCTGTAGAATTGGTTTATTTAAAGATGCTCTATAGCGAAACACCCCCACACGATGGCACCTGTCGGGGGGTGCGATAGATTAGGCAGCCACTGAGCAGTCAGTACTTAAAGTTAATGTGCTGGTAGGAGGCAAAGCGGAAAAATCTGAGCAACTCTGACAAGGGCCGAAATAATGATGGCTGGATAGCGGAGTCAGAACATCTCCAAAGCGGCAGGGGTAGTGGTGTGTTCCTGGGGGGCATTGGTTAGTGCCTCAGATACCAGTGAAGTGGGTGTCTGATTAATCAGGCTATAACACACAGACCCCGGCCCTGTGCTGAGGGTCATGGAGGAAAATATCATTCATTCTCCATTTCGGAAACCCAGATTTTTCGCAGTTTGTATCTTTCATGTTAATATCGTTCTACAGCGGCAACCAGAGCATAATTCAGGCTTTTGTTCCCTTTGTACATGTTAAGAGCGAACGTCAATAATCAGACCCCCCAGCGTGCGCTCTAATAGAGGTCAGTGGCAGGACCGCACCGCTTCACGGGGCCCGGCTGACCAATTATCGAGTGGTGTTCCTGCGAGTACACTTGTTATTTCAGTATATTATAATCGTGAGCAGTCATGAACTCATCCGGATATTAAAAAAGCAATAAAGAACGGCTGGTGAGATGTCGCATTTGTTAAAGGGCTGGCAGCAAGTATTAGCCGTCCACTGCCGGAGAGCTCGTACGCCGCACAGCTTTTATACATTTTTCTCTGCAGCGTCTACCATTATGCATGTGTTCAATAATGCGGAACAGTGTATGCAGAAAACACCAAGGCTATAAGATTGTATTAACGGGAAATTTAACGCTTTCGGCATTCCCTGTTTTGCTCACGTAACCCTATCTCTATAGGCTTTTCTACAGTATTTACTATGACGCTTATAGTTTTCTATTGGGGAGCAATCCATCTGGTCTGCTGTAAATTGCATTTTATAGATCCTTTTTCCATTTAATCCCATTTTAGTCCATTGTTGTGGATTTTGTCCTATTTTTCTGCGTTCTAACTAGATTTGGTGCTGTAGTTTGGATTTTAGCTCCTCCAGAAAGTGTCTCTAGTGCCACCTATAGGTGGATTTCCTTTTAAATCCTTGTCGGAGCCCCACCAGGCTTCCATCTGACGGAGTTTTTGATCTTGGTCAGTAAAAGCATTTAGATGAGCCGATATTTGACAATGCTCATTCCCGATTATCGGCCTGTCACCCAACGATACAGCAAAAAAAGTGAATTGGTCAAGCGTTTGGATCGTTTTTGGTGGCGTAAATGGGAGATCTGCTGCCCATAACAAGATGCTGTATAGGGACAGAGCGATCACATTTACAATTACTTTGTTTCCATCAATATTCATCGTTACGTTATAACCGGTCAATACATGTTTGTATGTAATCGATCGCGGCTTGTCAACGTTCAGAAAATCGCCCCAAGTAAATGGACCGTGAGAGTTGTTATACACTTCAGATTGTTAGAAGCAATGAATCTATAAAGATAAGAACTTCAAAGTGAACTTTTCACGTGTTTATGCTGCTCGAGTGCCATCTTCAGAAAGTGTCTTTTCTGGTGGGATTTATGGCACTTTTATGGCATAAATTATAATGAATGCTTCTGTCTGCACTCCTTTAGGTATCATAAAAATGCCAGAAGTGTCACAATCCTTGCACAACTATCAATGATCGGCCTCCTAATCGACCACCCTCGATAAACTCCTAATTTCCTACTAATGTGTCAAAATCCAGACAGCACATTGTGTAACATTGACACTGCCGATGAGCTGATAGATTGGTGGCAGTGAGACCTGGCGGCCAGACGGGAACCCGCACATCTCTTACCTCCCAGCTTCCCTGGCACGTCGTCATCTGTTGGTCATCTCGCGCCTGCCCTGACAAACCTTATACTGCACCGCGAACGCCAGAAGGTAAGCGATTCGTGAGCCCCCCGTCTAGCCGCCAGGTGCTACTGACCTGGCCAGAGTCCTGCGGAGCGATGAGCTCATCTCTAATTGACGCTTATTATTCAGCTCTTATGTGCATGGAAGAATAAAGCCCGTTGTGCTGGGTTAGGCAGCACTATGTATGTAGATATGTCCCATTCTGTAGAGTATCAGCCTTCCATTCCTGCTCCGCTCCCTGATTGTACCCACATGGTCCCTCGCCCTCCCCATCTCCTTCTCCATCTAGACCTGCGCTCCTAACATATCTCCGTGTCTTCATGATACGGCCTTGACGTGCTGCTAGGAAACATGGCGTGTTCTATGGCAGCTGATGGAAGGGAATTGGCGGAGATATACATTAGCTTTGGCCTTCTCCGGTAGCTTCCATTATTAAGCATCCTTCTTTTTTTTGCAAATCTATTTTGTACTAGTTGTGGAATTAGTTTTACATCACAAGAAAGCTAACATTTGTGATGATCCTCGAGCAAAGACCTGAAGGACATGGTATCTGTGATCATAAGCACATTGCATGTGAGAATCCCAATTTGTTAATGTGGCAGACGGCAGCGATGTGTTGTGTACGGTGTGAGCGCTCCTCTGCTGGGGTTATGTACCATATAGTGTACGGTGTGAGCTCTCCTCTGCCGGGGTTATGTACCATATAGTGTACGGTGTGAGCTCTCCTCTGCTGGGGTTATGTACCATATAGTGTACGGTGTGAGCTCTCCTCTGCCGGGGTTATGTACCATATAGTGTACGGTGTGAGCGCTCCTCTGCTGGGGTTATGTACCATATAGTGTACGGTGTGAGCTCTCCTCTGCTGGGGTTATGTACCATATAGTGTACGGTGTGAGCGCTCCTCTGCTGGGGTTATGTACCATATAGTGTACGGTGTGAGCGCTCCTCTGCTGGGGTTATGTACCATATAGTGTACGGTGTGAGCTCTCCTCTGCTGGGGTTATGTACCATATAGTGTACGGTGTGAGCTCTCCTCTGCCGGGGTTATGTACCATATAGTGTACGGTGTGAGCGCTCCTCTGCTGGGGTTATGTACCATATAGTGTACGGTGTGAGCTCTCCTCTGCTGGGGTTATGTACCATATAGTGTACGGTGTGAGCGCTCCTCTGCTGGGGTTATGTACCATATAGTGTACGGTGTGAGCTCTCCTCTGCTGGGGTTATGTACCATATAGTGTACGCTGTGAGCTCTCCTCTGCTGGGGTTATGTACCATATAGTGTACGGTGTGAGCGCTCCTCTGCTGGGGTTATGTACCATATAGTGTACGGTGTGAGCGCTCCTCTGCTGGGGTTATGTACCATATAGTGTACGGTGTGAGCTCTCCTCTGCCGGGGTTATGTACCATATAGTGTACGGTGTGAGCGCTCCTCTGCTGGGGTTATGTACCATATAGTGTACGGTGTGAGCTCTCCTCTGCTGGGGTTATGTACCATATAGTGTATGGTGTGAGCGCTCCTCTGCTGGGGTTATGTACCATATAGTGTACGGCGTGAGCTCTCCTCTGCTGGGGTTATGTACCATATAGTGTACGGTGTGAGCGCTCCTCTGCCGGGGTTATGTACGATATAGTGTACGGTGTGAGCTCTCCTCTGCTGGGGTTATGTACCATATAGTGTACGGTGTGAGCTCTCCTCTGCTGGGGTTATGTACCATATAGTGTACGGTGTGAGCGCTCCTCTGCTGGGGTTATGTACCATATAGTGTACGGTGTGAGCTCTCCTCTGCTGGGGTTATGTACCATATAGTGTACGGTGTGAGCTCTCCTCTGCTGGGGTTATGTACCATATAGTGTACGGTGTGAGCGCTCCTCTGCTGGGGTCATGTACCATATAGTGTACGGTGTGAGCTCTCCTCTGCTGGGGTTATGTACCATATAGTGTACGGTGTGAGCACTCCTCTGCTGGGGTTATGTACCATATAGTGTACGGTGTGAGCGCTCCTCTGCTGGGGTTATGTACCATATAGTGTACGGTGTGAGCGCTCCTCTGCTGGGGTTATGTACCATATAGTGTACGGTGTGAGCTCTCCTCTGCTGGGGTTATGTACCATATAGTGTACGGTGTGAGCGCTCATCTGCTGGGGTTATGTACCATATAGTGTACGGTGTGAGCGCTCATCTGCTGGGGTTATGTACCATATAGTGTACGGCGTGAGCGCTCCTCTGCTGGGGTTATGTACCATATAGTGTACGGCGTGAGCGCTCCTCTGCTGGGGTTATGTACCATATAGTGTACGGCGTGAGCTCTCCTCTGCTGGGGTTATGTACCATATAGTGTACGGTGTGAGCTCTCCTCTGCTGGGGTTATGTACCATATAGTGTACGGTGTGAGCGCTCCTCTGCTGGGGTTATGTACCATATAGTGTACGGTGTGAGCGCTCCTCTGCTGGGGTTATGTACCATATAGTGTACAGTGTGAGCTCTCCTCTGCTGGGGTTATGTACCATATAGTGTACGGTGTGAGCTCTCCTCTGCTGGGGTTATGTACCATATAGTGTACGGTGTGAGCTCTCCTCTGCTGGGGTTATGTACCATATAGTGTACGGTGTGAGCGCTCCTCTGCTGGGGTTATGTACCATATAGTGTACGGTGTGAGCTCTCCTCTGCTGGGGTTATGTAGCATATAGTGTACGGTGTGAGCGCTCCTCTGCCGGGGTTATGTACGATATAGTGTACGGTGTGAGCTCTCCTCTACTGGGGTCATGTACCATATAGTGTACGGTGTGAGCTCTCCTCTGCTGGGGTTATGTACCATATAGTGTACGGTGTGAGCTCTCCTCTGCTGGGGTTATGTACCATATAGTGTACGGTGTGAGCTCTCCTCTGCTGGGGTTATGTACCATATAGTGTACGGTGTGAGCTCTCCTCTGCTGGGGTTATGTACCATATAGTGTACGGTGTGAGCTCTCCTCTGCTGGGGTTATGTACCATATAGTGTACGGTGTGAGCTCTCCTCTGCTGGGGTTATGTACCATATAGTGTACGGTGTGAGCGCTCCTCTGCTGGGGTCATGTACCATATAGTGTACGGTGTGAGCTCTCCTCTGCTGGGGTTATGTACCATATAGTGTACGGTGTGAGCTCTCCTCTGCTGGGGTTATGTACCATATAGTGTACGGTGTGAGCGCTCCTCTGCTGGGGTCATGTACCATATAGTGTACGGTGTGAGCTCTCCTCTGCTGGGGTTATGTACCATATAGTGTACGGTGTGAGCGCTCCTCTGCTGGGGTTATGTACCATATAGTGTACGGTGTGAGCTCTCCTCTGCTGGGGTTATGTACCATATAGTGTACGGTGTGAGCTCTCCTCTGCTGGGGTTATGTACCATATTTTGGATCAGTGGCTCTTTATGAGCCTGACCAATATAATAAAATCCTCACATACACTGAGAATATCGGCTCCTTGAATTTTGAGTGCTTTTATAAATAAAATTCCTTTTAAAATAAGGGTTCACTGAGTCCTCTCTGTCTGATTTATTCTGCAGACGCCACTTACTGTATGTTCTTTGGAAATCTGGGTGTTAACCAATATGGCTGTCATTACAGCTTTCATGTAAACTTCTCAAAACTCCTGAATGACAAGTTTACCTGCTTTATTTATGGATTTATTCTGCACCCGTCCCTGTATAACGCAACAATTTTGTAATTCAAGACTCCACAAAATCTTAGTGACAGTAGGAGCTCTATTAGAAGACATGTTGATGGGCTTTCTTGGCCACAGACATCCCCGTTAATATGAGGAATGTTGTGGTAATCGGCTGATCGGCACAGATGACTGTTCCCAACAGTTCCTGATGATTGCATGGACGCAGCAATTCATGGATGCAACTTGCTGCCAGAGGGAGAGATGCTGGTTACTTGTGGCTCACAGTCATGTCGGGGGGATGTGGACATCACATGGTGGTCCGCACCACTGATAAGCACCCTAGGAGAGATGCTGGTTACTTGTGGCTCACAGTCATGTCGGGGGGATGTGGACATCACATGGTGGTCCGCACCACTGATAAGCACCCTAGGAGAGATGCTGGTTACTTGTGGCTCACAGTCATGTCGGGGGGATGTGGACATCACATGGTGGTCCGCACCACTGATAAGCACCCTAGGAGAGATGCTGGTTACTTGTGGCTCACAGTCATGTCGGGGGGATGTGGACATCACATGGTGGTCCGCACCACTGATAAGCACCCTAGGAGAGATGATTGTTACTTGTGTCTCACAGTCATGTCGGGGGGATGTGGACATCACATGGTGGTCCGTACCACAGATAAGAACCCTAGGAGAGATGCTGGTTACTTGTGGCTCACAGTCATGTCAGGGGGATGTGGACATCACATGGTGGTCCGCACCACAGATAAGCACCCTAGGAAAGATGCTGGTTACTTGTGGCTCACAGTCATATCTGGGGGATGTGGACATCACATGGTGGTCCGCACCACTGATAAGCACCCTAGGAGAGATGCTGGTTACTTGTGGCTCACAGTCTTTTCGGGGGTATGTGGACATCACATGGTGGTCCGCACCACTGATAAGAACCCTCTCTTTGAAATGCAACCCAATAAATGTCTTCCTAGCTGTGTCTGACTTAAGCACAGGATTGATTGCTCTAGACCAGGATTGATTGTTCTAGACCTTACTCTTAAACCGTTTCTCTCCAATAAGAAAGGAGCTTTAAAGGGGTTGTTTCATCCCCTTAAGTAGGTAAAATTGCAAAGTACTTGTCGAAACAATCAACTTTGTAATTTACTTCTTTTTAAAAACCTGCTCTTTTCCAAAGAATGGAGGAATTTTTCGGAGCCCACCCTCCTTTTCCCACCAGCAAGCAAGAACCTTGAAAGGCAGGGGAGAGATGTGCTCCTGAAGAAAGATGATACAGCCTCTTTAAAGGAAACGTCATCAGTATTTTATATCCCAAACTAATGGCATGTGTGTAAAGTGCTTTAATGCTGATTAATACCTTACTCTGCTTTTGTTTTGAAGTATTAGAGAAATCCAGTGGTTTTTATGTAAGGGCTGGACAGACCCGTCTTGTCTGACCTGCTTCCCCTGCCCAAGATTTCACGCATGCGGCCTCATTGCCAGGTGCTGTGCATGCGCAGTAGAGTCCTGATTAGGGTGCAAGACCCGAAGTACTGATCCCCGCATGCACCTCCTCTGAGGAGACTACCCTGGACAATGGCGGTGCTTGCGTGAAATCTCTGGCATGGGAGGCAGGGCACTGATACAAGAGAGACCAGAGGCGGGTGGGAAATATGGAGCGTGCAGGAGAGCTGTAGGTGTAGGGTCCCGCGCAGGAGAGCTGTAGGGGCAGGGTCCAGCGCAGGAGAGCTGTAGGGGCAGGGTCCAGCGCAGGAGAGCTGTAGGGGCAGGGTCCAGCGCAGGAGAGCTGTAGGGGCAGGGTCCAGCGAAGGAGAGCTGTAGGGGCAGAGTCCAGTGCCTCCGCACTTGCAGCTCATTAGCATTAAATTTTAACCCTGGATTTCTATAACTTCAAAACCAGATTCTACAAGAAGAATTTAATCAGCATTACAGCTCCTTTACATACATGGTATAAGATCCTGACCACAGCTTCCTTTTACAGAATATAGGTAGTAGACTTTCCCGTATCCCCAAGCTTTCCAGGACACTAAGTACCTGGGTTTCCTATTGATCTGTCCCATACGCTTGTGATAATTGCTATCCGGTCACCTTGTTCTCACAGTCCTGTCCTCCTTCTTTTTGTCTTGCAGTCACCGACGAGGACAACGTGAAACGTTATTTTGCCAAGTTTGAAGAGAAATTCTTCCAGACATGTGAGAAGGAGCTTGCCAAAATCAACACATTTTACTCAGGTAACCGCACTGAAATACCCCTGGTCAGCACACGAGACCCCATGGATCATCCAGGCCTTTCTGCTCCAGATTAGCGATCCTGCTTTGTGATTCCCGAGACAGCGATGGCTTCATCTCTAATCCAAATATCAGATGGGTTCTGGATTAAATGAAAGATCAAGAACTTGATTAAATGGAAAACAATAACCCATACTCCTGTTCAATCACTGCAGCTCCCATGTTTCCATTTAGTCTTTGATTGCTTTACAGCAACTATGATCTGTGTGCTGCAGCCAATCACTTTCCGTAACAGTGATGCTGGCGTGTACGAGCCGTGACCGCTGCAGCAGTCATATAGATATGTGTCACGTCATCACTACAGAGGAGTAATGGCGGTTCGGCATCACCACAGTGACAACTCTGGGGCATTCAGTTTTTTGTCTTTGTTTTAGTTTCATCAACTTCTTCTCCTGTCTGCGACATCACGTTAACCTTTCATTTAATGTTTGATTACAGAAAAGTTGGCGGAAGCTCAGCGGTGCTCGGCTACCTTACAAAATGAACTGCAGTCTTCACTGGACGCACAGAAGGAAAGCAGCCGCCTGCCGGCGCTCAGGCAGCGGAGGAAGGCTGTCTTCACCCTCTCACATGAAGAAAGAGTCCAGCACAGAAACCTTAAGGACCTGAAGCTGGCTTTCAGCGAGTTCTATCTCAGCCTAATTTTACTGCAGAATTACCAGGTATAGAATGGCTCCCAAGTTTAAAAAGTTTCTTTCCGGCTAAACATACATTTCTGCGGTGCCTCTATTTGACTGCAGATTGCCGAATCCTAACTGTGAGCATTGTGCGCACTGATGGGAAACTTTTGTCAGCTCATCATCATCACGTGCCGACTATTCGTTTTTGCTCCTTCTCTCAATTGAGAAAAGCATGAAGAGACTCGGAGTCAAATCGTGGATGGGGTGGTCACGGGACGCCCGCTCCAGCTGGCAAAAGAGGGAAATCTGACATTGTACATACTGCACGCTGTGCAATCTGCAGTCAGTCACTGCAGAAATGTAGATTTAGCCTGGAAAACTCCTTTAAAGAACTGCATGGCTTACGGTAGCTTTAGCAGCTTGACATAGTGAACTTCTGACTGAAACAGAAGAGACTTAATAAGGTTCATGGACGGTCTTATTCACGTTCCCATACAGGCTTATCCGAGCAGGATCACGTCCTTATGTTTGGGGTCACAAGCACTTAACTAGGCTGATATTACTATACTGTAGGCAGCCTAGAGAATATTTTATACTTGAAAGCTGTGAAAATAAGCAGGTCACCAACTCTAGCATACAAACTCTTTGCAGATGTTGCCCTTGGTGGGGTTTGAACCCAGGACTCCAGCGCTGCAAGGCTGCAGTGCTATCCACTGAGCCACCATGTTGCTCATAAATAAGTAAAAAGCAAAAGTGCATTGAAATAACAAAGGGTTCTTAGTAATACTGTTTTTGATCAAAAATAGCATAAAAGCCATCCCAATGTCGACAAGGTGACCCTGATCGGGACGGTCCTACCCTGTCTAAAATTAAAAACCTTACCATGTGTCAGAGTTGACCTCAGTGCGTGAATAAGGGCAGACAAAAGGACCGGGTCCCAACCTATGGATACCAGTCTGGGGAAGCCTTTAAATGTAATTTCCAGCTCAGGAGAGGGAGGCCACACCCCGGCTTGCACATAATGCAAAAATACAGAGAAAAAAAACCCACAATATCTGAGCTTGGTTTAATTTGGTATACATGCAGCACATAAATGCATGTTCACATTTTACATGAATTTTTTTGTAGATTTTTCCCTACTCATTAGTATGAGTGAAATCTGCAGCACAAATGGTGACAATATTGAAATGCTGCAGATTTAAATCTGCAGGAAAAAAAATAAGCAACGTGTGCATAAGATTTCAGGGATCTCATTCACATTGCCCAATGCCCACTTATACCTGTTGGCATGAAGGCTCGTGGACATATTAGATTAGAAGTCACCTCCTAATACCAAGGTGCACAACCTTCTGCCTCGCATTGTTTGTGCTCACAACCATCTTGATATAGGTGTGCTTCTCTGTGTCAGGAGGCTGCACATATACTATGCCGCATGTCATGTCTACATGTCACATACTATTCGTTGGGGCTTACTGTATCTGCCGAGTGGGGTTCCATCACCCCCTTGGTTTCTTTTGCAGAAAAGAAGTCTATGCAGTGGAGAGGCGGCCATTTATGCTATGCCTGCTTCTCTCTACAGCACAGTCTACACCTACAGGAACTGGTTATCAGCCACATTTCCTATGTTATTTATTTCAAATATAAATCTGGTATTTTTTTCCCTTTTCTTTTAGAATCTCAACTTCACAGGGTTCCGCAAAATCCTAAAGAAACATGACAAGATCCTGGACACCGGTCGTGGTGCGGACTGGAGAGTGGCTCACGTGGAGGTGGCTCCATTTTACACCTGCAAAAAGATCAATCAGTTAATTTCCGAGACAGAGGTATTTTTTTCTAAGGAATCATTGTCTATTGACAACTGAACAAGCCTGAAGCTGGCGATGCGCAGATCAATGATTTGTCCATTATTGTGATACTTTAGGAATCCTGGTCATTAAGGAGGCAAAAAGTGCATAATAGTGATGATTATTATTATTGTTAATAGTGCAGCCTACAAATTCCTTGCAGTCTGGAACATACATAAACACACTCTAAAAATATGATGGACTTAAAGGGATTGTCCATAAATATATACATATATTGCCAAACACTTGTATTGAGCGAGGCCGCGCCCCATTTAATAAAGCTCCCGGGCAGTGGACATGGCTGACTAGATAGGCGATTAATGTGTGAACTGTCCTACCTCTCCTCCTGCTCCCTCTTTGACCGCTTACATTCTCTCTACTGACTGCACCATTCCACTGAAACTGCCCTGACTAAAGTCACCAGTGACCTACTTACTGCCAAATCCAGGCGACACTACTCTGTCCTCCTCCTCCTGGACCTGCCCTCTGCCTGTTACCAAGTGGACTATTCCCCCTTACTACAGATTCTCTCATCTCTTGGCATCACAGACTCTGTGCCGTCTTGGATTTCCTCTTTCCGAACAGACTGGACATTCACCGTCTCCCACTCACACACCACCTCCTCATGTTCCACCTATTTGTTGGTATCCCCAAGGTTCAATTCGAGGACCCCTGCTCTTCATCTACACGTTCGGCTTGGGACAGCTCATAGTCCTACGGCTTTCAGTATCGCCTATATGCTGACGACACACAGATCTACCTCTCTGGACCCGATATCACCTCCTTACTTACCAGAATCCCCAAATGTTTGTACCCAATTTCATCATTCTTCTCTGCTGAATTTCTAAAACTTAACATGGATAAAACAGAATTCATCATCTTTCCACCATCTCACTCAACCCCCCCAACAGACCTCTCCATTAAAGTCAATGGCTTCTCAATTTCCCCAGGACTGCAAGCTCGCTGCCTCGGAGTAACACTTGACTCTGATCTCTCCTTCAAATCACATATCCAAGCCCTTTCCACTTCCTGCCAACTCAAAAATATTTTCCGTATCCGCACATTAGTTTACCAAGAATCTGCAAAAACCCTAGTGCATGACCTTATCTCCCGCCTCGACTACTGCAACCTCCTGCTCTGTGGCCTCCCCTCCAACACTATCGCACCCCTCCAATCTATCCTACACTCTGCTGTCCCAACTAATCCACCTGTCCTCTCACTATTTCTCTGCCTCTGGCAATCCCTTCACTGGCTCCCTATTGCCCAGAGACTCCAGTTCAAAGCCCTAACCATGACATACAAAGCCATCCACAACCTGTCTCCTCCATACATCTGTGACCTCGTCTCCCGGTACTTCCCTGCACGCAACCTCCGATCCTCACAAGATCTCCTTCTCTACTCCCCTCTTATCCCCTCTTCTCACAATCACATACAAGATTTCTCTTGCGCTTCATCCCTGCTCTGGAACTCTCTACCACAACACATCAGATCTCACCTACCGTGGAAACCTTCAAAAAGAACCTGAAGACCCACCTCTTCCGACAAGCCTACAACCTGCAGTAAACACTGATGCACCAAACCGCTGCACGACCAGCTCTATCCTCACCTACTGTATCCTCACCCATCCCTTGTAGATTGTGAGCCCTCGCGGGCAGGGTCCTCTCTCCTCCTGTACCAGTCATGACTTGTATCGTTCATGATTATTGTACTCGTTTTTCATTCTGTTTACCTCTTTTCACATATAGAGCACCATGGAATAAATGGCGCTATAATAATAAATCATTATTGCTGGGAGACAGATCATTGGAACATGACTGATCACAAGAACAAGGGTCTCAAAGTCCCCTTTTAGATGTGCTGTCAAGAACAATGATTTTTAAGCAATAATAAAAATAATTTTACCCAACTAACCAGTGCTCCGCGTGTTAGGCAGCCTGTTCACTTAGTAGCGATAGTCGTGCAGTGTAAATGCACCCGAAATATATCTACACTTTATGCTGATATATGCGCTGAAGCCATAGGACTCTGCATCAGGATGTAATTTCATCAAGAAGCAAAATGAATGAATACAGCTTGTAATAAAACATGGCCTTTCATTGCCATAAAGTAAAGGCACGTACTGGTGGTGAAGCTGGCCAGCGACTCCTGCACGTCTACAGCACATACACGGTTTCTCCTATATCTGCTACATATGTACATATCCTAATGCACACTAACAGTTTTCAGCAGGATAACGATGTTTTTCTTTGATTTCAGCTGTGTTTTTGTTATTTATTTAACATTTTTATGTATTTCTCTTTTCAGGCTGTTGTGACCAATGAACTTGAAGATGGAGATCGTCAGAAAGCTATGAAACGTCTGCGCGTCCCACCATTAGGAGCTGCACAAGTGAGTGAACTTAGGAAAAGGCTCGTGCCTTCCCATAACCTCCTCCATAGTGTATAGTATCTTCCATAGGGGATAGGGAAATGGGTAGAATATTACAAAGAAGCTTCCTCAGCTCTGCTTCATCGCTAAATCTAAAAACTTTGTGTGAGAACGGCTGCACCCAGTAATATAAGTGATACATCCCTGGATTCAGTTTCTTGTTGCTATAGATAGAGATGTCTGTAGGGGGACTCCAGTTCCCAGCGGCTGCTTTCTTCTTCCCGTCTGTCCTTGTGTCTGTGTGACCACTGATTAGTGTCCTCCTTCCGCAGCCCGCCCCGGCCTGGACGACTTTCAGAGTGGGTCTGTACTGTGGTATATTTATTGTCCTGAACTGTGCAGTTGTCTATACAGGTGAGTGTCCTCCCTACATATGATTGTATAGAGCGGACGCTGGATATTTTGGATTATCCGATTGTGAACCCCTTTTCCAACCTCCTTTCCCAGCTTACACGAGTTATGAAGTGAATGAGGTTTGGCCCCTGGTGAGGATTTACAGGGGCGGCTTTCTGCTAGTGGAGTTCCTCTTTCTCCTCGGCATCAATACTTACGGCTGGAGACAAGCCGGGGTCAACCACGTCCTTATATTTGAACTAAACCCACGTAGCAACCTCTCACATCAGCATCTTTTCGAGGTATTTATTCATTCAGTCTTTCCCTGGCTGCATTTTTTTCTGATCACTTCTATTTTAAAGGGAAGTTATCATCTGAAACTGACCTATTGTGCAAATCATGTTTTTGAGTTACATGTATTATAAAAAAAAAATGTTGTGAAGGTTTTTCTTTTTCCACATATCGTGATCTTTATTTAAAAAAAAAATTATTAATCTTCCAATTTTCACACTGGCCACTTTTTCCAGTCTTACAGGAAGCATTCATAGGAGTTTTCTTATCATAGGAGACAGGATTACACAGCTGATAACACAGGATCCACTAATCACAATCCTCCCCTTCTTTCACATTGATTTTTGCACCCGCTTATTAGACGCTTCAGTGCAAATGATAGGGTCAGGATCCGGCCATTGTGGCTAATGTACATGTGGTGTTTCCTGAAACAAGAGGAAGTTAAAGTCCCAGTGGTCAGTGTGAATATTGCAAGATGTCATATTTTAATTTTTAATAGTAATTGTGCTGTGCATAAAAAAAACCTGTCGAACATAAAAAAAAAAAATAACAAAAACCTGATTTAATCAATAGGTAATTTTCTGATCATTACTGTCCTTTAATCCTTGTTCTTATGTTTCCCTCAGATTGCAGGGTTCCTTGGGATGCTGTGGTGCCTCAGCCTTTTCGCCTGTGTCTTCGGACATCATATCCTTTTGCCAATGCAGGTGAATCCACTGATCCTGTACGGCTTCATGCTGCTCTTCCTCATTAATCCCACTAAAACCTTCTACTACAAGTCTCGCTTCTGGCTTCTTAAGTTATTGGTAAGTTACTTTACAGGATTCGCCTCTGCAGTTTTGACCGCCGAGACCATTTATATTTGTAGCCTTATCTGATTTGTCACTTTCAGTAATGAACAGACTCATGGAAGTTAGGGTTTGTCCGAACTTTGGTTCAAAGTTAGGTCTGGCCACCAGAACTGTACCTGAACCTGTACCTGATAGAAATCAATGGGCACCTGAACTTTAGAGCTGGAAAGCGGTCTCTCTCCCCCCATACAGGCTCTCCATGCATGTGTCGTGACTGTGACACAACTGCGACACATACAGCTGCGGCGCCGATCATAAGATGGGCCGGCGCAATCCAGGGAGTCGGGTGAAAATTCTCTCACCTCTAGTCATTAGTTGTCAATTGTAAAGGTAGCTGCCAGCAGCTGGTCTTGATGACTTGATGAAAGTGTATTCTGCTTGGCAGAACATTTTTTTGACAACCATTAATAACATCATTGTTGGCAGCCAAAGTACGTACTGTTGTGGCCAAAAGTATTGACACCCCTGCAATTCTGTCAGATAATACTCAGTTTCTTCCTGAAAATGATTGCAGTCACAAATTCTTTGGTATTATTATCTTCATTTAATTTGTCTTAAATGAAAAAAACACAAAAGAGAATGAAGCAAAAAGCAAAACATTGATCATTTCACACAAAACTCCAAAAATGGGCCAGACAAAAGTATTGGCACCCTCAGCCTAATACTTGGTTGCACAACCTTTAGCCAAAATAACTGCGACCAACTGCTTCCGGTAACCATCAATGAGTTTCTTACAATGCTCTGCTGGAATTTTAGACCATTTTTCTTTGGCAAACTGCTCCAGGTCCCTGATATTTGAAGGGTGCCTTCTCCAAACTGCCATTTTTAGATCTCTCCACAGGTGTTCTATGGGATTCAGGTCTGGACTCATTGCTGGCCACCTTAGAAGTCTCCAGTGCTTTCTCTCAAACCATTTTCTAGTGCTTTTTGAAGTGTGTTTTGGGTCATTGTCCTGCTGGAAGACCCATGACCTCTGAGGGAGACCCAGCTTTCTCACACTGGCCCTACAAAATTTGTTGGTAGTCTTCAGACTTTATAATGCCATGCACACGGTCGAGCAGTCCAGTGCCAGAGGCAGCAAAGCAACCCCAAAACATCAGGGAACCTCCGCCATGTTTGACTGTAGGGACCGTGCTCTTTTCTTTGAATGCCTCTTTTTTTCTCCTGTAAACTCTATGTTGATGCCTTTGCCCAAAAAGCTCTACTTTTGTCTCATCTGACCAGAGAACATTCTTCCAAAACGTTCTAGGCTTTTTCAGGTAAGTTTTGGCAAACTCCAGCCTGGCTTTTTTATGTCTCGGGGTAAGAAGTGGGGTCTTCCTGGGTCTCCTACCACACAGTCCCTTTTCATTCAGACGCAGACGGATAGTACGGGTTGACACTGTTGTACCCTCAGACTGCAGGGCAGCTTGAACTTGTTTGGATGTTAGTCGAGGTTCTTTATCCAACATCCGCACAATCTTGCATTGAAATCTCTTGTCAATTTTTCTTTTCCGTCCACATCTAGGGAGGTTAGCCACAGTGCCATGGGCTTTACACTTCTTGATGACACTGCGCACGGTAGACACAGGAACATTCAGGTCTTTGGAGATGGACTTGTAGCCCTGAGATTGCTCATGCTTCCTCACAATTTGGTTTCTCAAGTCCTCAGACAGTTCTTTGGTCTTCTTTCTTTTCTCCATGCTCAATGTGGTACACACAAGGACACAGGACAGAGGTTGAGTCAACTTTAATCCATGTCAACTGGCTGCAAGTGTGATTTAGTTATTGCCCACACCTGTTAGGTGCCACAGGTGAGTTACAGGTGCTGTTAATTACACAAATTAGGGAAGCATCACATGATTTTTCGAACAGTGCCAATACTTTTGTCCACCCCCTTTTTTATGTTTGGTGTGGAATTATATCCAATTTGGCTTTAGAACAATTCTGTTTGTGTTTTTTCATTTAAGACAAATTAAATGAAGATAATAATAACAAAGAATTTGTGTTTGCAATCATTTTCAGGAAGAAAGTGAGTATTATCTGACAGAATTGCAGGGGTGTCAATACTTTTGGCCACAACTGTAAGTGTGGAGAATTCTGCACATGGCACGCTTACTGAATAATTAATAAATCTAGATGTTTTTAAAATGTTTCCATTTTTCCATCATTTGCAGATCAGTAACATGTCTATCCATCTGGTGATTTCCAGAATCCCACGACTTTTCCTTCTTGGTGTTGCAGCTTCAATGTTCAGGGGTATATTTATCCATATAATAAGCTAAACAAGCCCAAGTATTCTATGCTTTCATTATAGGAGAGGCCTTCTATCCCATGTAGTAATCTAGTTGCCGCATTTGACTTAATCTTTCCAATATTGTCCTTAGAATGTGGAGCCCAAAACTGGTTTCTATATGTGGTCTTACATGTGATTTATAAAGGGGTAATAATACATTGAGGTCACAGCTTTTTTCCCCTCTTTTTATAGACCCCAATAACATATTTGCTGTAGCAGCTGCTGCCTGACATTGAGTCCTGCTGCTCAGCTTACTTGTAACCAGAATCCCCAGGTCTTCCTCCTGTTCTGTGATCCTGAGAATATTTCCATTTAATATGCAGCAGTCCAATTCCATACTCTTGCCTGGGTGCATACATGTAGGGGCAGGTGAGAAGGAACAGCAGTGTAGTTTGTATGGCCTCATAGACCTCAGGTAGGAATTATTTGGTGCCTATTTGATTTTTCTGTTCTTGTCTGGATACACCGGCGTCTTTACGTACTTCCACCATGGCTTATTCTAATAATAAGTGTCTTATTTTCCATTTTGTCTAGTTCCGAGTGTTCACCGCCCCTTTCCACAAGGTGGGCTTTGCAGATTTCTGGCTCGCTGATCAACTGAACAGTCTGGCTGTGATCCTCATGGACCTGGAGTTTATGATCTGCTTCTACAGCTTTGAGCTGGAATGGGAAAGTCCAGGGGGTCTTATCACTGGAGGTAAAGCAATCTGTCCCCCCCCACCACCACAAAAAAAAGTGAGATTACAGTAGAGGGATTCTGGTGGAGGGAGACTTCCCTAAGCGTCATCTAAGTGCTTCTATAAATACTTCTTCAGATACTTGTCAGGCCACTGACATTAATGGTGGTAGATATTCCCCTGGCTTCTAAGCCTGTCATGTTCACTACTGTCGGCAGCGTAACATTTCCAAGATGGCCACTGAACTTCATAAGAATACATTCTTATTTCACATTTTAGTCATTTCCATAGATATTGAGTATTTAGTATACAATTTATGTTCTTATGTTCCTTGCTCCTTATTAACAGCCACTGGAAGGTGCAACACCTATTCTTATGGCGTCCGTGCGGTGGTTCAGTGTATACCAGCCTGGCTGCGCTTTATCCAGTGCCTGCGACGATACAGAGATACTAAGAGAGCTTTTCCCCATCTGGTGAATGCCGGAAAGTATTCCACTACCTTCTTCATGGTGACGTTTGCTGCTCTCTACCAAACACACAAAGGTAAGTGTGACCTAGTTCCTTCTGCAGCTAAAGTGTGAGAACCTTACCAAACAGCGGCTTAGATCTCTGCATCCTGATCCATCCATGTATTATGAGGCATTAGTGTGAGAACCTTACCAAACGGCAGCTTAGATCTCTGCACCCTGATCCATCCATGTATTATGAGGCATTAGTGTGAGAACCTTACCAAACGTCCGCTTAGATCTCTGCACCCTGATCCATCCATGTATTATGAGGCATTGGTGTGAGAACCTTACCAAACGTCCGCTTAGATCTCTGCACCCTGATCCATCCATGTATTATGAGGCATTGGTGTGAGAACCTTACCAAACGGCAGCTTAGATCTCTGCACCCTGATCCATCCATGTATTACAAGGCATTGGTGTGAGAACCTTACCAAACGGCAGCTTAGATCTCTGCATCCTGAGCCATCCATGTATTACAAGGCATTGGTGTGAGAACCTTACCAAACGGCAGCTTAGATCTCTGCATCCTGAGCCATCCATGTATTACAAGGCAATGGTATGAGAACCTTACCAAACAGCAGCTTAGATCTCTGCATCCTGATCCACATCCATCCATGTATTATGGAGCATTGGTGTGAGAACCTTACCAAACAGCAGCTTAGATCTCTGCATCCTGAGCCATCCATGTATTATGAGGCATTGGTGTGAGAACCTTACCAAACGGCAGCTTAGATCTCTGCACCCTGATCCATCCATGTATAATGAGGCATTGGTGTGAGAACCTTACCAAACGGCAGCTTAGATCTCTGCATCCTGAGCCATCCATGTATTACAAGGCAATGGTGTGAGAACCTTACCAAACGGCAGCTTAGATCTCTGCATCCTGATCCATCCATGTATTATGAGGCATTGGTGTGAGAACCTTACCAAACGGCAGCTTAGATCTCTGCATCCTGATCCATCCATGTATTATGAGGCATTAGTGTGAGAACCTTACCAAACGTCCGCTTAGATCTCTGCACCCTGATCCATCCATGTATTATGAGGCATTGGTGTGAGAACCTTACCAAACGGCAGCTTAGATCTCTGCACCCTGATCCATCCATGTATTACAAGGCATTGGTGTGAGAACCTTACCAAACAGCAGCTTAGATCTCTGCATCCTGAGCCATCCATGTATTATGGAGCATTGGTGTGAGAACCTTACCAAACGTCCGCTTAGATCTCTGCACCCTGATCCATCCATGTATTATGAGGCATTGGTGTGAGAACCTTACCAAACAGCAGCTTAGATCTCTGCATCCTGAGCCATCCATGTATTATGAGGCATTGGTGTGAGAACCTTACCAAACGGCAGCTTAGATCTCTGCACCCTGATCCATCCATGTATTATGAGGCATTGGTGTGAGAACCTTACCAAACGGCAGCTTAGATCTCTGCACCCTGATCCATCCATGTATTACAAGGCATTGGTGTGAGAACCTTACCAAACAGCAGCTTAGATCTCTGCATCCTGATCCATCCATGTATTATGAGGCATTGGTGTGAGAACCTTACCAAACGGCAGCTTAGATCTCTGCACCCTGATCCATCCATGTATTATGAGGCATTGGTGTGAGAACCTTACCAAACGGCAGCTTAGATCTCTGCACCCTGATCCATCCATGTATTACAAGGCATTGGTGTGAGAACCTTACCAAACAGCAGCTTAGATCTCTGCATCCTGAGCCATCCATGTATTATGGAGCATTGGTGTGAGAACCTTACCAAACGTCCGCTTAGATCTCTGCACCCTGATCCATCCATGTATTATGAGGCATTGGTGTGAGAACCTTACCAAACAGCAGCTTAGATCTCTGCATCCTGAGCCATCCATGTATTATGAGGCATTGGTGTGAGAACCTTACCAAACGGCAGCTTAGATCTCTGCACCCTGATCCATCCATGTATTATGAGGCATTGGTGTGAGAACCTTACCAAACGGCAGCTTAGATCTCTGCACCCTGATCCATCCATGTATTACAAGGCATTGGTGTGAGAACCTTACCAAACAGCAGCTTAGATCTCTGCATCCTGATCCATCCATGTATTATGAGGCATTGGTGTGAGAACCTTACCAAACGGCAGCTTAGATCTCTGCACCCTGATCCATCCATGTATTACAAGGCATTGGTGTGAGAACCTTACCAAACGGCAGCTTAGATCTCTGCATCCTGATCCATCCATGTATTATGAGGCATTGGTGTGAGAACCTTACCAAACGGCAGCTTAGATCTCTGCACCCTGATCCATCCATGTATTACAAGGCATTGGTGTGAGAACCTTACCAAACGGCAGCTTAGATCTCTGCATCCTGATCCATCCATGTATTATGAGGCATTGGTGTGAGAACCTTACCAAACGGCAGCTTAGATCTCTGCACCCTGATCCATCCATGTATTACAAGGCATTGGTGTGAGAACCTTACCAAACGGCAGCTTAGATCTCTGCATCCTGATCCATCCATGTATTATGAGGCATTGGTGTGAGAACCTTACCAAACAGCAGCTTAGATCTCTGCATCCTGATGCATCCATGTATTACAAGGCATTGGGGTGAGAGCCTTACCAAATGGCAGCTTAGATCTCTGCACCCTGATCCATCCATCCATGTATTATGAGGCATTAGTGTGAGAACCTTACCAAACGGCAGCTTAGATCTCTGCATCCTGAGAAATCCATGTATTATGAGGCATTGGTGTGAGAACCTTACCAAAGAGCGGCTTAGATCTCTGCACCCTGAGCCATCCATGTATTACAAGGCATTGATGTTGAGAACCTTACCAAACGGCAGCTTAGATCTCTGCATCCTGAGCCATCCATGTATTATGAGGCATTGGTGTGAGAACCTTACCAAACAGCAGCTTAGATCTCTGCATCCTGAGCCATCCATGTATTATGAGGCATTGGTGTGAGAACCTTACCAAACAGCAGCTTAGATCTCTGCATCCTGAGCCATCCATGTATTATGAGGCATTGGTGTGAGAACCTTACCAAACAGCAGCTTAGATCTCTGCATCCTGATGCATCCATGTATTACAAGGCATTGGGGTGAGAGCCTTACCAAATGGCAGCTTAGATCTCTGCACCCTGATCCATCCATCCATGTATTATGAGGCATTGGTGTGAGAACCTTACCAAACGGCAGCTTAGATCTCTGCATCCTGAGCCATCCATGTATTATGAGGCATTGGTGTGAGAACCTTACCAAACAGCAGCTTAGATCTCTGCATCCTGATGCATCCATGTATTACAAGGCATTGGTGTGAGAACCTTACCAAACGGCAGCTTAGATCTCTGCACCCTGATCCATCCATGTATAATGAGGCATTGGTGTGAGAACCTTACCAAACAGCAGCTTAGATCTCTGCATCCTGAGCCATCCATGTATTACAAGGCAATGGTGTGAGAACCTTACCAAACGGCAGCTTAGATCTCTGCATCCTGATCCATCCATGTATTATGAGGCATTGGTGTGAGAACCTTACCAAACGGCAGCTTAGATCTCTGCACCCTGATCCATCCATGTATTACAAGGCATTGGTGTGAGAACCTTACCAAACGTCCGCTTAGATCTCTGCACCCTGATCCATCCATGTATTATGAGGCATTGGTGTGAGAACCTTACCAAACAGCAGCTTAGATCTCTGCATCCTGAGCCATCCATGTATTATGAGGCATTGGTGTGAGAACCTTACCAAACGGCAGCTTAGATCTCTGCATCCTGAGCCATCCATGTATTATGGAGCATTGGGGTGAGAACCTTACCAAACGGCAGCTTAGATCTCTGCATCCTGAGCCATCCATGTATTATAAGGCATTGGTGTGAGAACCTTACCAAACGGCAGCTTAGATCTCTGCACCCTGATCCATCCATGTATTATGAGGCATTGGTGTGAGAACCTTACCAAACGGCAGCTTAGATCTCTGCACCCTGATCCATCCATGTATTACAAGGCATTGGTGTGAGAACCTTACCAAACAGCAGCTTAGATCTCTGCATCCTGATCCATCCATGTATTATGAGGCATTGGTGTGAGAACCTTACCAAACGGCAGCTTAGATCTCTGCACCCTGATCCATCCATGTATTATGAGGCATTGGTGTGAGAACCTTACCAAACGGCAGCTTAGATCTCTGCACCCTGATCCATCCATGTATTACAAGGCATTGGTGTGAGAACCTTACCAAACGGCAGCTTGGATCTCTGCATCCTGATCCATCCATGTATTATGAGACATTGGTGTGAGAACCTTACCAAACGGCAGCTTAGATCTCTGCATCCTGATCCATCCATGTATTATGAGGCATTGGTGTGAGAACCTTACCAAACAGCAGCTTAGATCTCTGCATCCTGATGCATCCATGTATTACAAGGCATTGGGGTGAGAGCCTTACCAAATGGCAGCTTAGATCTCTGCACCCTGATCCATCCATCCATGTATTATGAGGCATTAGTGTGAGAACCTTACCAAACGGCAGCTTAGATCTCTGCATCCTGAGAAATCCATGTATTATGAGGCATTGGTGTGAGAACCTTACCAAAGAGCGGCTTAGATCTCTGCACCCTGAGCCATACATGTATTACAAGGCATTGATGTTGAGAACCTTACCAAACGGCAGCTTAGATCTCTGCACCCTGATCCATCCATGTATTATGAGGCATTGGTGTGAGAACCTTACCAAACAGCAGCTTAGATCTCTGCATCCTGAGCCATCCATGTATTATGAGGCATTGGTGTGAGAACCTTACCAAACAGCAGCTTAGATCTCTGCATCCTGAGCCATCCATGTATTATGAGGCATTGGTGTGAGAACCTTACCAAACGGCAGCTTAGATCTCTGCATCCTGAGCCATCCATGTATTATGGAGCATTGGGGTGAGAACCTTACCAAACGGCAGCTTAGATCTCTGCATCCTGAGCCATCCATGTATTATAAGGCATTGGTGTGAGAACCTTACCAAACGGCAGCTTAGATCTCTGCACCCTGATCCATCCATGTATTACAAGGCATTGGTGTGAGAACCTTACCAAACAGCAGCTTAGATCTCTGCATCCTGATCCATCCATGTATTATGAGGCATTGGTGTGAGAACCTTACCAAACGGCAGCTTAGATCTCTGCACCCTGATCCATCCATGTATTACAAGGCATTGGTGTGAGAACCTTACCAAACGGCAGCTTGGATCTCTGCATCCTGATCCATCCATGTATTATGAGACATTGGTGTGAGAACCTTACCAAACAGCAGCTTAGATCTCTGCATCCTGATGCATCCATGTATTACAAGGCATTGGGGTGAGAGCCTTACCAAATGGCAGCTTAGATCTCTGCACCCTGATCCATCCATCCATGTATTATGAGGCATTAGTGTGAGAACCTTACCAAACGGCAGCTTAGATCTCTGCATCCTGAGAAATCCATGTATTATGAGGCATTGGTGTGAGAACCTTACCAAAGAGCGGCTTAGATCTCTGCACCCTGAGCCATACATGTATTACAAGGCATTGATGTTGAGAACCTTACCAAACAGCAGCTTAGATCTCTGCATCCTGAGCCATCCATGTATTATGAGGCATTGGTGTGAGAGCCTTACCAAACAGCAGCTTAGATCTCTGCACCCTGATCCATCCATGTATAATGAGGCATTGGTGTGAGAACCTTACCAAACGGCAGCTTAGATCTCTGCACCCTGAGCCATCCATGTATTACAAGGCATTGATGTTGAGAACCTTACCAAACAGCAGCTTAGATCTCTGCATCCTGATGCATCCATGTATTACAAGGCATTGGGGTGAGAGCCTTACCAAATGGCAGCTTAGATCTCTGCACCCTGATCCATCCATCCATGTATTATGAGGCATTGGTGTGAGAACCTTACCAAACGGCAGCTTAGATCTCTGCATCCTGATCCATCCATGTATTACAAGGCAATGGTGTGAGAACCTTACCAAACAGCAGCTTAGATCTCTGCATCCTGATCCATCCATGTATTACAAGGCATTGGTGTGAGAACCTTACCAAACGGCAGCTTAGATCTCTGCATCCTGATCCATCCATGTATTACAAGGCAATGGTGTGAGAACCTTACCAAACAGCAGCTTAGATCTCTGCATCCTGATCCATCCATGTATTACAAGGCAATGGTGTGAGAACCTTACCAAACAGCAGCTTAGATCTCTGCATCCTGATCCATCCATGTATTACAAGGCAATGGTGTGAGAACCTTACCAAACAGCAGCTTAGATCTCTGCATCCTGAGCCATCCATGTTTTATAAGGCATTGGTTGGGGTGTCAGAAAGATTTTGCTTTTCTATAGCTAAACCTCAGCTTTCAGTTTGGAGGGATGGATGCAGCAGGGCTTGTAATAAATGCTAAATAGTTTGTCACATCCACTTTTTGGAGCATTCGGACACGTCTTAATCATTAAATGAAGGTTTCCTGTTATTTGGTTCCATGGCCCCAGGTGTATAATATCTGACCCCGACCTCCATGGTAGTAAACAGCTCACTGATACCAGTGCGGTCCTGTAATGGGAGCCAGCAGTATAACAAGACCACTCATGACATTTCTTTCCTCCAAAATCTTCCTCATCACCTGTACGTGACAGTGGAAGGAACCGCAGCAACTCGGCCACACAGTGAAGACACCATAATGCCAGGAAACTGGTATAAAAACACTTTGGATATACCCCGAAAAAGTGGTGCAATTCGCAGTTGTGCAAAAATGTTTCCTCTTTTGGCGTTTTCACACCAGTTTCATGTAGCTCCACTAAGAAGGGCAGAGGCTGGTGTGGGAGGGACATCTGTCCATCATCATGTGGAGGCCTATGTGACTTCAGGCCATGACGACCGTAGCTTTTCTGGTGAGGCGCATGCCGCTGATAAGATGCGCATTAAGTGGCGTGCACAGCTTAATGAATTCTGCACATTTTATTCCTGCACGTCCTTCATCAAGACTGACCTATGAAACGCCAGTCTTAATGAATCTGGGCCATAATGCTTAAGATTTACCAATTCTCTGCTGACTCCAAAATGCAGAGTCCCAACCTCCTCTGATCAGCATGAATGCCCCCGCCGAGATCTTCCAGTGTGCAGCCTTACATCACTAAGCGCAAAGCATCAGATGGAGTGGTGTAAAGCCGCCACCGCTGAGTGCAGCCACAGTCAGGTTCCATAAATATCAGGAGAACGTTACCTGCCGGACTGTATTGTGCAAAGTTTGGTGGAGGAGGGGTAATTCTGTGGGATTGTTTTCCCGGGGATGGCCTGCAGTGACGGGAAATCTGAATACTTCAGCCTGTAAGACACTTGTAACCTCCAGCTTTGTGGGAACAGTTTGGGGAAGACCCTCTTCTGTTCCATATGACAAGGTCTATAAAGACATGGTTAGGGGATTAGGTGGAAGAACCTGATCGACCGCATGGAGCCCCAACCTCCACCCCATCCAACCTCTTTTGGATAAGAGATAGTGGAGATTGTAAGCCCGGTCTCCTCCAACATCAGGGTCTGACTTAAATGCTCTTCTGGATGAAAGGACAAAAACTCCTCTAAATTCTGGTAGCAATCCATTCCCAGAAGAGCGGAAGCTGCTATAGCTCCATATTATGTCCATGGATGTGGAGTGGGAGGACATCTTTTCATTTATTGTGCTGCTAATGCCGGCCCCTCTTCGTTCCCCAACATGGCCGCACAGCTTCGCCGACTGCCCCACTGCACAGCGGCACTCAGAGACTCCCACGAATGGTAAGATGGCTCTAAGAGTAAAGGTACCGTCACACTAAGCGACGCTGCAGCGATAGCGACAGCAATGCCGATCGCTGCAGCGTCGCTGTGTGGTCGCTGGAGAGCTGTCACACAGACCGCTCTCCAGCGACCAGCGATGCCGAGGTCCCCGGGTAACCAGGGTAAACATCGGGTTGCTAAGCGCAGGGCCGCGCTTAGTAACCCGATGTTTACCCTGGTTACCAGCGTAAAAGTTAAAAAAACAAACAGTACATGCTCACCTGCGCGTCCCCCAGCCTCTGCATCCTGACGCTGACTGAGCTCCGGCCCTAACAGCACAGCGGTGACGTCACCGCTGTTGCTTTCACTTTCAGTTTAGGGCCGGCGCTCAGTCAGTGTCAGGAAGCAGAGGCTGGGGGACGCGCAGGTGAGTATGTGCTGTTTGTTTTTTTAACTTTTACGCTGGTAACCAGGGTAAACATCGGGTTACTAAGCGCGGCCCTGCGCTTGGTAACCCGATGTTTACCCTGGTTACCAGTGTAAAATATCGCTGGTATCGTCGCTTTTGCTGTCAAACACGGCGATACACGGCGACCTAGCGACCAAATAATGTGCAGACCTTCTAGCAGCGACCAGCAATTTCACAGCGGGATCCAGATCGCTGCTGCGTGTCAAATACAGCGATATCGCCATCCAGGTCGCTGCAACGTCACGGATTGCTGGCGATATCGCCTAGTGTGACGGTACCTTAAGTGTCAAGTCACGCAGTGCATTGGGTAATCGGAGCAGCGGTGCGGCCATATTAGCTCATCGACAGAGCACTAGGTCTATTTACTAATTCCTCTGTAATGTTAGATTTTGATGTCTGACTGGGGGGGTCATTTTATCAAATAGCAAGTCAACTTACTACAATCGTTAGTTCTACAGGCACCATAAGGTGCACGTCAATGGTGCAAAATGTGGTATTGTACTGCCCTCTAGTGACCAGACTGAGGTAGTGCTTGCTAATGGATGTATCATAAAAGCCTATGTAGTGAAATCTCAGATGAGGATGTGTTTGGGGGGGGGGGGGGGGCATAAACTTAGACACCTAGCAATTCTCAAAAAGATTAAAATTCTCTGAGAAATATGCGAACCCGCAGTGGGAATGGCCTTTACACGTGTGAAAATGCCACTGAATTGATTTCAGCAGCGCTACCGAGAGGATTTCTCTAAGGGTTTGACTTCCTCATTTAGGCATTGGTACAGATTGGTGATGAGCGAATATACTCGTTGCTTGGGTGGTCTCCGAGTATTTATGACTGCTCGGAGATTTAGTTTTCCTAGCCACAGCTGAATGATTTACATCTGTTACCCAGCTTGAATACATGTGGGGATTCCCTAGCAACCAGGCAACCCCCACATGTACTTATGCTGGCTAACAGATGTAAATCATTCAGCTGTGGTGATGAAAACTAAATCTCCGAGCACTAAAAAATACTCGGAGGACCCCCGAGCAACGAGTATACTCACTCATCACTAGTACAGATGAATTCCCCACTGAACCCATCTTCCCCATTATTTTTGTATCTAATTGGATGCATTTGACCTGATTAGACCTGTCTGATCTTCTGGGTAAGCAGGATCCTTTCATGCCCGAACATGCTGGGATAAGGTGTTATCAGAGCTCGTGCCCTAATCGAGTATTTTTGGCGTGCTTGCAGCAGCATGTCTCGCGGCTGTTCGACATGCTGTTGTTTGTTAGGCATTCCCTGCATGTGTTGCGTCTGTCAAATAGCCGGGATACATGCAGCCTTGGGGACTGGAGCAATGTATTCGAAAGTGCTGAAATGCTCTATTTGCACTCCACTACCAGTGAGATCCAGCAGTTGCCGTCTGTGCCACCGGTGATCATGGGGAGGTGCTGGGGTATGACCGCTTTCTCCTTACCCACAAGTTCACACCTTCCTGCAAGTCGCTTTATTTGCAGACCGTGCATGCATCATAAAAACCATTGTTTGTGTTTTTATATTTTATGTATATATTTTTCTTTTTAAACCATATTTTAACACGTGCTCTTCTATGTAACCTATGGTGTATTTCTTCCTTAGTTCGTGATCACACGGATGCTCAGGTGTTTTTCTACCTGTGGATCGTCAGTTACTTTGTCAGTTCTTGTTATACTCTAATCTGGGATCTGAAGATGGACTGGGGCCTGTTTGACCGTAATGCAGGGGAGAACACCTTCCTGCGAGAGGAGATCGTGTACCCCCAGAAGGTATGAGCTCTGAGCATCACACGTCCTTGTCTGCTGCTCTTCCCACCCAGCCATTGTAACGACTCTTCGCTTTCCCAGGCTTACTACTACTGTGCCATCATTCAAGACGTCATCCTCCGTTTTGCGTGGACCATACAGATCTCGCTGACTCATTTGAACCTTCACAATAATGCTTCAGACATTATTTCCACCGTCCTGGCTCCTCTGGAGGTCTTCCGGTAAGAGCTCCAATTATGTGTGGAAGTATGAAGCCGGTCTTAAAGACAGACCTTTCCTCGAATAACGTCTCTTTGTTCCAAATGTGTGAACACACAAAACGGCCCTTGTCCTCTGTATCCACAACCTGCACCACATGGAATACAGCATTTGCATCATTTAACCATTTTCCAACATGGCAATTTTCTTATTCTTTCTTCCAAGAACCCCCCTTCTTATTGCATTTTGTTACGATATGGTTGCAGCCGAAGAAAGGCAATTCTAGTGGTTCAATTATTTTTTTTCTCCTTACGATGTTTGCCAATTGGGTTAAAGGGAATCTGTCAGCAGATTTTTACTATATGTAATCTGAGAACAGCATGAGGTTGGGGTTAAAATCACAGAATTCAAGGATGTCTTGCTTCGTACGCTGTGTCCTGTTTACTTACTGAAGGATTTATCACCAGGAGATTATTATTGCCAGATCTGATGTGTAGGCAATTGCTAGTCCGACTCCGCCGCCTCCTGTGATAAGCAGCTCACTGTCTATAGACTATGACTATGTACATACAGAGCCGGGCGTGGGCAGCTTTCTCAGTTCTGTTACATCCTACATCTAAAAACTCTTAAAACCGCTGCACCCAGTAAACGAAGTGATACACCTTTAGGGTCGGGATCTCTGGTCAGTCACTTATGCTGCATATACAGTGGAATGTAAAAGTTTGGGCACCCCTGGTCAAAATTACTGTTATTGTGAACAGTTAAGCAAGTTAAAGATGAAATGGTTTCTAAAAGGGCTAAAGTTAAAGATGAAAGTAGCAATAAACCTGGCACTCAGGATAGGGAAAACATATCACAGATTTATTTGGCAATCTACAAATTAACGTTTCTGTCTGTTTAGACCTTCATCAGAACTGTGTAATAAATATATACAAAATTAAATGACAAAGTAAAATGCTTAGGACATAAATAGATGCGCCATTTGTGATGGGATTAACAGTGCAGGACACGGCTAAACGCATCAAAGAAACATTTTCAGAAGTATGAGGAATATGACCTCCAAAAGTATACGTTATGTCAGTAGGTGAGGCATCCAAGCAGAATGTGGAAGCTATGTGGATGCCTCACCTATTGACAATATAATAATTTTTGCTAATTCTTTATCTGTTTGGACAGGCTTCCATTGTAATATGGTCTTTTGGGACCTTTTGGGTCTGAATTTATTGTCATAATGTATGCTGTTTATGTCCTATGCATTTTATTTTGTCACTCATTTTTGTTTATTTCACACAGTTCTTAGGAAGGTCTAAACGTTATTAATTTGTGGATTGCCAAATAAATCTGTTATACGTTCAATCTATCCTGAGAGCCAGGTTTATTGCTTCTACTGGATTACTGGTTGAAACCCTACTTAGGCACCAGAGTCGCTCTACCAGGAGTGCCGTATATCCCATTTCTACATAAAGTTAAAGATAACACATTTCCTTTATATTTTAGGGGGAAAACTGTCATTTTTTTACATTTTAACCCCTTCACCCCCAAGGGTGGTTTGCACGTTAATGACCGGGCTAATTTTTACAATTCTGACCACTGTCCCTTTATGAGGTTATAACTCTGGAACGCTTCAACGGATCTTGGCGATTCTGACACTGTTTTCTCATGACATATTGTACTTCATGATACTGGTAAAATTTCTTCGATATAACTTGCGTTTATTTGTGAAAAAAACGAAAATGTTGCAAATTTGGCAATTTTCCAACTTTGAATTTTTATGCCCTTAAATCACAGAGAGATATGTCACACAAAATACTTAATAAGTAACATTTCCCACATGTCTACTTTACATCAGCACAATTTAGGAACCAACATTTTTTTTTTGTTAGGGAGTTATAAGGGTTAAAAGTTGACTAGCAATTTCTCATTTTTACAACACCATTTTTTTTTAGGGACCACATCTCATTTGAAGTCATTTTGAGGGGTCTATATGACAGAAAATACCCAAGTGTGACACCATTCTAAAAACTGCACCCCTCAAGGTGCTCAAAACCACATTCAAGAAATTTATTAACCCTTCAGGTGTTTCACAGGAATTTTTGGAATGTTTAAATAAAAATTAACATTTACATTTTTTTTACACAAAATTTATTTCAGCTCCAATTTGTTTTATTTTACCAAGGGTAACGCAAGAAAATGGACCCCAAAAGTTGTTGTACAATTTGTGCTGAGTACGCTGATACCCCATATGTGGGGGTAAACCACTGTTTGGGCGCATGGGAGAGCTCGGAAGGGAAGGAGCGCCGTTTGACTTTTCAATGCAAAATTGACTGGAATTGAGATGGAACGCCATGTTGCGTTTGGAGAGCCCCTGATGTGCCTAAACATTGAAACCCCCCACAAGTGACACCATTTTGGAAAGTAGACCCCCTAAGGAACTCATCTAGATGTGTGGTGAGCACTTTGACCCACCAAGTGCTTCACAGAAGTTTATAATGCAGAGCCGTAAAAATAAAAAATCATATTTTTTCACAAAAATTATATTTTCGCCCCTAATATTTTATTTTCCCAAGGGTAAGAGAAGAAATTGGACCCCAAAAGTTGTTGTGCAATTTGTCCTGAGTACGCCGATACCCCATATGTGGGGGTAAACCACTGTTTGGGCGCATAGCAAAGCTCGGAAGGGAAGGAGCGCCATTTGACTTTTCAATTCAAAATTGACTGGAATTAAGATGGGACGCCATGTTGCGTTTGGAGAGCCCCTGATGTGCCTAAACATTGAAACCCCCCACAAGTGACACCATTTTGGAAAGTAGACCCCTTAAGGAACTTATCTAGATGTGTGGTGAGCACTTTGACCCAACAAGTGCTTCACAGAAGTTTATAATGCAGAGCCGTGAAAATAAAAATTATTTTTTTTTCGCAAAAATTATTTTTTAGCCCCCAGTTTTGTATTTTCACAGGGGTAACAGGATAAATTGGACCCCAAAAGTTGCTGTCCAATTTGTCCTGAGTACGCTGATACCCCATATGTGGGAGGGAACCACTGTTTGGGCGCATGGCAGAGCTCGGAAGGGAAGGAGCGCCATTTGGAATGCAGACTTAGATGGATTGGTCTGCAGGCATCACGTTGCATTTGCAGAGCCCCTGATGTACCCAAACAGTAGAAACCCCCACAAGTGACCCCATATTGGAAACTAGACCTCCCAAGGAACTTATCTAGATGTGTTGTGAGAACTTTGAAACCCCAAGTGTTTCACTACAGTTTATAACGCAGAGCCGTGAAAATAAAAAATATTTTTTTTTCCCACAAAAATGATTTTTAGCCCCCCAAATTTATATTTTCCCAAGGGCAACAAGAGAACTTGGACCCCAAAAGTTGTTGTCCAATTTGTCTCGAGTACGCTGATGCCCCATATGTTGAGGTAAACCCCTGTTTGGGCGCACGGGAGAGCTCGGAAGGGAAGGAGCACTGTTTTACTTTTTCAATGCAGAATTGGCTGGAATTGAGATCGGACGCCATGTCGCGTTTGGAGCGCCCCTGATGTGCCTAAACAGTGGAAACACCCCAATTCTAACTGAAACCCTAATCCAAACACACCCCTAACCCTAATCCCAACGGTAACCCTAACCACACCCCTAACCCTGACACACCACTAACTCTAATCCCAACCGTAAATGTAATCCTAACCCTAACTTTAGCCCCAACCCTAACCCTATCTTTAGCCCCAACCCTAACCCTATCTTTAGCCCCAACCCTAGCCCTAACCCTAGCCCTAACCCTAGCCCTAGTCCTAACCCTAGCCCTAACCCTAACGGGAAAATGGAAATAAATACATTTTTTTAATTTTATTATTTTTCTCTAACTAAGGGGGTGATGAAGGGGGGTTTGATTTACTTTTATAGCATTTTTTATAGCAGATTTTTATGATTGGCAGCCGTCACATACTAAAAGACGCTTTTTATAGCAAAAAAGTTTTTGCGTCTCCACATTTTGAGAGCTATAATTTTTCCATATTTTGGTCCACAGAGTCATGTGAGGTCTTGATTTTTGCGGGACGAGTTGACGTTTTTAATGGTAACATTTTCGGACACGTGACAGTTTTTGATCGCTTTTTATTCCGATTTTTGTGAGGCAGAATGACAAAAAAACAGCTATTCATGAATTTCTTTTGGGGGAGGCGTTTATACCGTTCCACGTTTGGTAAAATTGATAAAGCAGTTTTATTCGACGGGTCAGTACGATTACAGCGATACCTCATTTATATAATTTTTTTATGTTTTGGCGCTTTTATACGATAAAAACTATTTTATAGAATAAATAATTATTTTGGCATCGCTTTATTCTGAGGACTATAACTTTTTTATTTTTTCGCTGATGATGCTGTATGGCGGCTTGTTTTTTGCGGGACAAGATGACGTTTTCAGCGGTACCATGCTTATTTATATCCGTCTTTTTGATCGCGTGTTATTCCACTTTTTGTTCGGCGGTATGATAATAAAGCGTTTTTTGCCTCGTTTTTTTTTTTTTTCCCCCCCTACGGTGTTCACTGAAGGGGTTAACTAGTGATATAGTTTTATAGGTGGGGTCGTTACGGACGCGGCGATACTAAATATGTGTACTTTTATTGTTTTTTTTTTTATTTAGATAAAGAAATGTATTTATGGGAATAATATATATATATTTTTTCTTTATTTAGGAATTATTTTTTTTATTTTTTTTTACACATGTGGAAATTTTTTTTTTTACTTTGTCCCGGGGGGGACATCACAGATCGGTGATCTGACAGTTTGCACAGCACTCTGTCAGATCACCGATCTCACTTACAGCACTGCAGGCTTACCAGCGCCTGCTCTGAGCAGGCACTTGGTAAGCCACCTCCCTCCCTGCAGGACCCGGATGCCGCGGCCATCTTGGATCCGGGACCTGCAGCGAGGTAGGAGACCCTCGGAGCAACGCGATCACATCGCGTTGCTCCGGGGGTCACAGGGAAGCCCGCAGGGAGCCCCCTCCCTGCGTGATGCTTCCCTGTACTGTCGGCACACCGCGATCATGTTTGATCGCGGTGTGCCGGGGGTTAATGTGCCGGGGGCGGTCCGTGACCGCTCCTGGCACATAGTGCCGGATGTCAGCTGCGATAGCTGACACCCGGCCGCGATCGGCCGCGCTCCCCCCGTGAGCGCCGCCGATCGCGCTGGACGTACTATCCCGTCGGTGGTCATACGGGCCCACCCCACCCCTCGACGGGATAGTACGTCCAATGTCAGAAAGCGGTTAATAATTACAAAAAGGAAAATGAGCCAATGCAAAAGTTTGGGCACCCTGCATGGTTAGGACCTAGTGGCATCCCCTTTTGCAAGTATCACAGCTTGTAAATGCTTTTTGTAGCCAGACAAGAGTCTTTCAATTCTTGTTTGAGGGATTTTCATCCATTCTGCCTTAGAAAATTCTTCCAGTTCTGTGAGATTCCTGGGTCGTCTTGCATACACTGCTATTTTGAGGTATAGCCACAGATTTTCAAACATGTTCAGATCAGGGGACTGCGAGGGCCGTTGTAAAACCTTCAGCTTGTGCCTTTGAGGTATCCTATTGTGGATTTTGGCTTGTGTTTAGGATCATTATCCATTTGTAGAAGCCATCCTCTTTTCACCTTCAGCTTTTTTACAGATGGTGTTATGTTTGCATCAAGAATTTGTTCAATTTTCATTGAATCCATTCTTTCCTCTACCGTGAAATGTTCCCCGTGCCATTGGCTGCAACACCCACCAAAGCATGATTGATCCAACCCCATGCTAGATGGTTGGCAAGATGTTCTTTTCTTGAAATTCTGTGCCCTTTTTTTCTCCACACACACCTTTGATCATTGTGGCCAAAGAGTTCTATTTTAACCCCTTCATGACCTTAATGACCCAGCCTATTTTGGCCTTAATGACCTGGCCATTTTTTGCAATTCTGACCAGTGTCCCTTTATGAGGTAATAACTCAGGAACGCTTCAACGGATCCTAGCGGTTCTGAGACTGTTTTTTCGTGACATATTGGGCTTCATGTGAGTGGTAAATTTAGGTCGATAATTTTTGCGTTTATTTGTGACAAAAAAAAGGGAATTTGGTGAAAATTTTGAAAATTTCGCCAATTTTCAAATTTTGAATTCTTATTCTGTTAAACCAGAGAGTTATGTGACACAAAATATTTAATAAATAACATTTCCCACATGTCTACTTTTACATCAGCACAATTTTGGAAACAAATTTTTTTTTTTGCTAGGAAGTTATAAGGGTTAAAATTTGACCAGCGATTTCTCATTTTTACAACAAAATTTACAAAACCATTTTTTTTAGGGACCACTTCACATTTCAAGTCCGTTTGAGGGGTCTGTATGGCTGAAAATACCCAAAAGTGACACCATTCTAAAAACTGCACCCCTCAAGGTGCTCAAAACCACATTCAGTAAGTTTATTAACCCTTCAGGTGTTTCACAGCAGCAGAAGCAACATGGACGGAAAAAATGAGCATTTAACTTTTTAGTCACAAAAATGATATTTTAGCAAGAATTTTTTTATTTTCCCAAGGGTAAAAGGAGACAGTGGACAGCGATAGTTATTGTCCAATTTGTCCTGAGTACGCTGATACCCCATATGTGGGGGGGAACCACTGTTTGGGTGCATGGCAAGGCTCGAAAGGGAAGGAGCGCCATTTTATTTTTTGAATGAAAAATTGGCTCCAATCTTTAGCGGTCACCATGTCGCGTTTGGAGAGCCCCTGTGTGCCTAAAGATTTGTGCTTCCCCACAAATGACCCCATTTTGGAAATTAGACCCCCCCCCAAGGAACTTATCTAGGTGCATAGTGAGCTCTTTGAACCCCCAGGTGCTTCACAACTTGATCCGTAAAAAGGAAAAAGTACTTTTTTTTTTCACAAAAAAATTCTTTTAGCCTCAATTTTTTCATTTTCACATGGGCAACAGGATAAAATGAATCCTAAAATTTGTTGGGCAACTTCTCCTGAGTCCACCGATACCTCATATGTGGGGGTAAACTACTGTTTGGGCGCACGGCAAGGCTCGGAAGGGAAGGAGCGCCATTTGACTTTTTGAATGAAAAATTAGCTCCAATCGTTAGCACACCATGTCGCGTTTGGATAGCCCCCTGTGTGCCTAAACATTGGAGCCGCCCCACATGTGACCCCATTTAGGAAACTAGACCTCCAACAGAACATATCTAGATGTGTGGTGAGCACTTTTTACCCCCAAGTGCTTCACAGAAGTTTATAACGCAGAGCCGTGAAAATAAAAAATCTTTTTTTCCCTCAAATGATTTTTTTAATCCGCAATTTTTTATTTTCTCAAGGGTAACAGGAGAAATTGGACCCCAAAAGTTGTTGTCTAGTTTGTCCTGAGTATGCTGGTACTCCATATGTGGGGGTAAACCACTGTTTGGGCACACGTCGGGGCTCGGAAGGGAAGTAGTGACGTTTTGAAATGCAGGCTTTGATGGAATGGTCTGCGGGCGTCATGTTGCGTTTGCAGAGCCCCTGATGTGCCTAAACAGTGGAAACCCCCCACAAGTGACCCCATTTTGGAAACTAGACTGCCCAAGGAACTTATCTAGATGTGTCGTGAGCACTTTGAACCCCCAAGTGCTTCACAAAAGTTTATAACGCAGAGCCGTGAAAATAAAAAATCATTTTTTTTCCCCAAAAAAATTTTTTTTAGCCCCACATTTTTTATTTTCCCAAGGGTAACAGGAGAAATTAGACCCATAAATTTGTTTTGCAATTTTTACTGAGTACGCTGATACCCCATATGTTTGGGTAAACCACTGTTTGGGCACACGTCGGGGCTCGGAAGGGAGGGAGCACCATTTGACTTTTTGAACGCAAGATTGGCTGGAATCAATGGTGGCGCCATTTCGCGTTTGGAGACGCCTGATGTGCCTAAACAATGGAAACCCCTCAATTCTAACTCCAATACTAACCCCAACACACCCCTAACCCTAATCCCAACCCTAACCATTTCCCTAACCACACGCCTAACCCTAACCCCAGCACACCCCTAACCCTAATCTAATTCCAACCCCAACCCTAATCCCAACTCTAATTCCAACCCTAGCCCTAAGGCTATATGCCCACATTGCGGATTCGTGTGCAGATTTTTCAGCACTGTTTTTGAAAAATCCGCAGGTAAAACGCACTGCGTTTTACCTGTGGATTTATCGCTGATTTCCTGCGTTTTTTGTGTAGATTTCACCTGCGGTTTTACACCTGCTTATTCCTATTGAGGAACAAGTGTAAAACGCTGCGGAATCCGCACAAAGAATTGACATGCTGCGGAAAATACAACGTATTCCGCGCTGTATTTTCCGCACCATGGGTACAGCGGATTTAGTTTTCCATAGGTTTACATCGTACTGTACACCGCATGGAAAACTGCTGCGAATCTGCAGCCAAATCCGCACTGTGTGCACATAACTTAATTCCAACCCTAATTCTAACCCTAGTTCTAACCCTAATTCTAACCCTAACCCTAGTTCTAACCGTAGTTCTAACCCTAACCCTAGTTCTAACCCTAGTGGAAAAATAAAAATAAATATATTTTCTTTATTTTATGATGTTCCCTACCTATGGGGGTGATAAAGGGGGGGGCTATTTACTTTTTTTTTTTCTTTTGATCAACTCTTTGGTAGAACCTATCACAGTGATCAAAGTGAATGAACGAATCGGCCGGCCGGCAGATTCGTCGGGGGCACTGCGCATGCGCCCGCCATTTTGGAAGATGGCGGCGCCCATCCTAGATGCCGGACGGACACCAGAGGGACCCCGGGACTCTGGAGGTACGGGGGGTGGGATCAGGGGGGGCGGCGCTGGACAGGACGGAGGGGAGAGGAGGGCGTGGAGGACAGGACGGAGGGGTAGGAAACACTGACGGCTGCTGCAGATTGCCGCTGACAGTTGGTGGGTGGGGGGGTCAGATCGGGGTCTCCACCCATGGCCGATGATATTGCAGCATCGGCCATGGCTGGATTGGAATATTTCACCAAGTTTCATTGGTGAAATATTACAAATTGCTCCGATTGGCTGTTTCACTTTCAACAGCCAATCAGAGTGATCGTAGCCACATGGGGGCAAAGCCACCCCCCCCGGGCTGAAGTACCACTCCCCCTGTCCCTGCAGATCGGGTGAAATTGGAGTTAACCCTTTCACCCGATCTGCAGGGACGCAATCCCTCCATGACGCCACATAGGCATCACAGGTTGGATTGGCACCGACTTTTATGACGCCTACGTGGAGTCACAGGTCGGGAAGGGGTTAACCTCATTGGTACACAGGACTTATTTCCAAAATGCATCACGCTTGTTGAGATGTTCTTTTGCATACTTCAGATGCAGAGTTATATTGTGAGGACGCAAGAGAGGTTTTCTTCTGATGACTTTTCCTTGAATCCCATATTTGTGTTGTGCAGGTGTCTCTGAACAGTAGAACAATGTACCACAACTCCAGAGTCTGCTAAATCTTTCTGAAGGTCTTTTTCAGTCAAGCAGGGTTCTGATTTGCCTCTCTAGCAATCCGACGAGCAGCTCTCACTGAAATTTTTCTTGGTCTTCCAGAACTTATCTTGACCTCCACTGTTGCTGTTAACTGCCATTTCTTAATTACATTTGGAACTGAGGGAAGGGAAACTTGAAAATTATTTGCCTCCTTCTTATAGACTTCTCCTGCTTTGTTGGCTTCCACCATTTTTATTTTCAGAGTGCCAGGCAGCTGCTTAGAAGAACCCAAAGCTGCTGAATTTTGGCACAAGGTTAGAGGGTGGATTTTTATAAAGCTGGGAAATTTGCATCACCTGGCCTTTCCGAACGATGATAGTGAACAAGCCATAACTCTAACAGGGTAATTATGGTCTGAAACCTTGGTCAAAGTTATCTGAGCACACAAATCTCCAAGGGTGCCCAAAATTTTGCATTGGCCCATTTTCTTTTTCGTAGTTTTTAAAATGAAGAAAAAAAACAAACAAAACTATATATATTTATTTTTTCTAAAATACAAAGGTAATTTGTTATCTTTAACTTGAGCCCTTTTAGAGATCATCTAATCTTCAACTTGCTTAACTGCTCACAATAACAGTAATTTTGACCGGGGTGGCCAAATGTCTAAACGCCACTATCAATACCACACACTTGCTTCATATAGTATTCCTTTATATAGTGAAAAAGACATTGTCCTAAGAAGTCCAGCCACTGAGAAGGACCAAGATGGTGATATCGGCATTCAGCAGGTCCCCAACTGCAATGACAACCCATTCATCCCCCCCAGGAAGACACTGACCTCATGCACTGGTAACTGCTATTTAAATGTCTCTGTCAGAGATTGACAGGTGGATTTAAGTGGTTAAACTGCAACAATTGGTGCACAGTCCGGCCTCTGCAGTTGAAGGCAGATGGAAGCTGTGCATTACAGCCGACATTTGAGCTCTCGTCATACATGGGGTCATGACCAAAGACGTACATATGCCTTGTGTCGGTAAGGGATTAATTGACCAGTGAGTGCTGTGGTCGCTTCTCATAGTACGGCTTGTTTAGACTCAGAATGATTATATGACGGAGCACCACAGAGTCCTCACAAGTGTGGGACTTGTAGGTGGCAGCGCCAGTCTTTTCTTAATTGAAGTTGAAAAACAAAAAGGCATTACTCATCTCTTCGATCTCACCTCTTGGATTGCTTTATCAGTGCCACTTTGGCTGTTCCCAGTGGGGTTTGTTTTCTTTCTGCAGCTATCAAGTGCCTTTATGCCTGCCAAGGCCATTGATTACCTGCGTCTTGTGAATGATGTATGGTGTGTGATCACTTCAAGAAGTAAGCAGAGACTTGCGGGAACAACTAGAGTGGCCCTAATGTAACATTGCAGGATGAAAAAGTGAGAATACTTTGTGCAAAATGCAAAAAGAAAGTCAAATCTAGCATAGCTCCTGACTGTTCGCTCTCCCTCCTCTCACTGTTAGAGAAAGCAGCAGGAAGACGGTGAGGGTTGTCCACACATCCCCACAGTGTAAGGAGGGGAAAAAGCATGCACAGTCTTAGGGAGGGCAGAGAAAAACTATTGAAAAGGGGGAAAGCACGGGGAAATAAGTGAACAGTAGAAGCTGTACTGATAAATGAATGCTGAAGACAGAGGCACCCTGTATGCACACAGACCTCACATACAACCTGTATTACTGTGAGAGACACTCCCACAAGACAGAAACCTGTAACTAGCATCAGGCTGCAAACTGCATACACAGGGGGTCTCAAATTGAATGAAGATTGCAACAAAAATGTATTGCAGTTGTATTAATGAAAGGTATCTAGTAACCTATGGAAAACTTATTTTTTAAATGTCAGAGGTGTTTATAGGATTTAAGCATTGTAAGGAAGCATTTGGTGTAGTGTTCACCCTTATTATATAATTTCTGATCTTGCATATCCTCTTATGTTGTCTGACTCCTTACATCCTTTCTTTGCCCACTAGCCGCTTTGTGTGGAACTTCTTCCGTCTGGAGAACGAGCACCTGAATAACTGTGGTGAATTCCGTGCCGTACGTGATATCTCTGTGGCCCCTATGAATGCCGATGACCAAACGCTGCTGGAGCAGATGATGGATCAAGAGGATGGTGTGAAGAACCGAGCCAAGAGCAAGACGTGGAAGCGGAGCCAGAGCATATCATTGCGCAGACCTCGCCTGTCCTCACAGTAAGTAAAACAATGGCTGCCGCTGTTGTAAAATACCGAGGGGCTGCTTATCACTATGCTACGATTACATCTGATGGACGGTTCAGTGATCGCTCGCTGGACGGTTTGTGGCCGCCTGCGTCCAGTGTGAAAGCACTTTGGTTATTGATCATGATGGCGCATGCTTTTAGGATGTGACAACCGTGCATCCAATTTCTTTAAATCTATTTCTCCCTTTTTCTCTGCTTTATGCCATAGTACTGTCAGAATACAATGATATTAAAGATTGTAGACAAGCAGGCAATCATGAGTCCGTATAATAACATCCCTATCTATTGTGTCCCATAGGAGTAAGGGCCGGGATGCCAAGGTCCTGATTGATGACACCGATGATGAAGCCAACACATGAAGCAGTTACTGCTTTCACCTTCCACGCTCCAACCATCTTTTTCAGGCTTTCATCCCCCTACCAGGCTTCTTTTTATCCTCGCACTGCATCACTACAGGGCTGGCCTCCTGCTCGCCCTTTTAACCCATTAAAAGATTTTGGTCCCACGACAATTCATGGACAGAGGTAACAAAGGAAGCCAAGGACAGACCTTTCCATACCCAGGTGTACCAAGCTGGAAAGGACTGTCGAGAATTTGGTGGATGGTCAGAAAAGCCTCCCCGCCAAATCTCCAATCTTATTGCTTGCCTGACTACAAAAGACTTGAAGTTTCTGTGTTTTTCCCCTCTGTGGTGCCACATACAGCAACCTGAGCTGGGATTGTTGTGCTAGTCGCAGACGATCATCTTCGTCGTCCATCCTCCTCCTCGCTGTCCCCACCTTCACTTCCCTACATGTTTGTTTGCCATCATTTATATTTTGTGTTCCCACCCCCCCAGCAGTGCTGGAAGGGGTCCCAAAGAAAAGGGGCTGGGGGAGTGACAGAACTTGAAGATATTAACTTTCTTCATTCATTAAGCTATCATCAGTCCATTGTTTTAAACCAAAGTTATATTTTTGTTGCTACTTTTGACCTTCTATTTCCATTTTTTGTTGTTGTTGGACATGTTGAGATCCTCCATGCAGTCCGCGTGGTGTGCAGCCACCTCCACCATCGACAGAAGCCAATCCTGCCAAAGGGGCCTGTATTCTGCTCTTCATAAGAGCTGAGCACTCCCTCTCGTAGCCTCAACACCTGCACTCGGGGAAGTGTGCCTAACCATTTTGCTGCTGAGTAACTAGAGCCATGTGGGTACGGGATTACAGGCCTCCTCGAGCGGAGTGGTTTAATCATTCTTCTATATTACTGCCAGACAAGCGACATGCAGGAGATGCATATTGAAATGCACAGCATGTCTCAAGTATTCGCCGTGACTTCTGTAAGTGCAGGCTCACACTGTCAACCGTTTCATTGCTGCCTTCTGGGTTCTACCCACATTTGCCAGCAGACCTCCCCCCCACAAGGGCTGACAATAGGGAACCAGTCTTAAACCCCCATCCCCTCCTTATTCAGCGCTGCAGTGGATGCACAATGCAGCCATTTGGAAGGGGGCAGCGGATTGTCAAAATGCATCAAGTGCTTGGCTTTGAAGAGTTCATTCTCACCTTCTCCATGAGACAGGTTCTGAAGTTACGACCATGCTGCCCCCTCTCATAACTTTTTGCTTTCTCCAGTTAGTGCAAGGACAATCTTTTGAACTAGACCTCTGCTTGGTGACAATTTTACCTCTACAAGAGTCTGCCTCTCTCAGCACTTCTGCCTCCTCCTCCTCTTCAGCGAAGGGAACAGGGTGGTGGTAGTAGTGCTAAGAGACCCCGAGGGTTGTGACCGCTGCTTTGTCTTGCTGTAGCTGTATATGTGCATTGCTGTTCAGCTTGGCTTCTCTCGTCCGTGCGCATGCTTTGTTTGTTCCTTCCGTGTCACGGAGGGAATGATTAGTGTACTATTTTTTTTTTCTAGAAAGGAGCTCAGCCGCTGAGTGTAGGGAGAGGGCGCCGTTAGTCTTAGCAGCCCTTCCTGTTTGCGACTGTTCGTTATGAATAATCCATTCAACGGGATTGGGAATAGATTATCCCACTGAAATTACTACGACTTACAAGAGTCATTGATTATTGCGCGTCGGGGGTAGAACGTGACTTCCGACCCAGGACAATACAACATTCAGGTGTATTGAATGGCAACCACCCTGTTTGTTGTCCTTTATGCAAGGATCTGGAGTCCTGACGTTACTGCCAGGTTTATAGATTAGATTTGAACATGGCCTTCTCCGGCTTTGTTGGTTACATTCCCTAAAATATAACTACTGTTTACTTGGACGATACTGGCTCGAATTGGAGAAGAACCTGGATGGATAGCCAGCTTTAAGACGGCCACTTAGACATCTGCCATTTACTCGGTGGTACTACTGTGGATATATACGGCCGGATGGGTCCACTCTGTTCTGCACACATCCGGGGAGAGAGACCGGACTACTGCTCCTATGGTCAGCTGTAACAGCGGCTCACTCCCTGACTCAGGCCTAGCTCAAGCTTGGTAGCCGTGATGTAACCAATGTGTTCTTCTCATGTAAGATGTGATGTAAGTCCGTGCAGCAAGGGAATCGTGTCTGGAAGAGGAACGTGGAATGCCAGGGAATAAAGGGGAATTAAAGCACACTCCGTCCCTCCCTGCTCCCCTCTCCAGCTCTCTGTCCCACTGTGAAGCTCTCTTCCTGCTAGATGTCTTCAGTATCAGCACTGTGACTTGTTCTTTCTGGTGCATTCCTGCGTCGTGTCCCTGCTCCCCACCATCTCGTTTTGATCTTCTTTTTCTTCCACTTGCGTTTTTTTCCCCTCTTCACCTGTCTCCTATCCACGCCATGCCTGCCCTACCCTTCTTTGTTTTCCTCCACCCCGTTCTATCTGAAAATGAAGAACACGGGACAAACCTTGCTTGCTCTTCTCTGTGGCTGTGCTGATAGATTTTTGTTCCCTTCGATGGATATTAAGATTACTACTTTTTTTTTTTTTTTAAATACTGTGGAGTACTTTCTGGTCAGTAGGAACATTTTGGCACAAAGTGCTTCTGGTTTGTAGATTGTATAAAACAAATTTATGTGGCTATATGTGTTTATATTTGTTTTTGTTTTTTTGTGTCTTTTTTGGTAAAAGAAAAAAAATGACTCGTGTCTGGCTGAATTTTTTGATGAATTAAGATTTAAGAATCAAGATATTTAAACAGTAATTGTATAATTGTGATTCCTAAATCAGTAGTACACTTGAAAATGCCCGATGTAAATTTTGTGTTCACTGGTAAAATCTGTGTTCAGTGAAGACAGATTTTTCCAGTACTGAGATAGAGATGGCAGTGGGTGCGGATAAGATTCTATGGGAAAGGGCAGAGCTAGAAACAGACCCAAACATTCTGCTGCAAGTTCTCCTGGAACAATAGTTACAATTCAAAGTGTAACTGACACTTCTTCTATGGGAAAGGGCGGAGCTAGAAACATACCCAAACATTCTGCTGCAAGTTCTCCTGGAACAACAGTTACAATTTAAAGCGTAACTGACATTTCTTCTATGGGAAAAGGGCGGAGCTAGAAACAAACAGACATTCTGCTGCAAGTTCTCCTGGAACAATAGTTACAATTTAAAGTGTAACTGACATTTCTTCTATGGGAAAGGGCAGAGCTAGAAACCAACACAGACATTCTGCTGCAAGTTCTTCTGGAACAATAGTTACAATTTAAAGTGTAACTGACACTTCTTCTATGGGAAAGGGGCGGAGCTAGAAACAAACCCAAACATTCTGCTGCAAGTTCTCTTGGAACAATAGTTACAATTTAAAGCGTAAGGCAACGTTCACATTTGCGTTGTTGGGCGCAGCGTCGGCGACGCAACCAACAACGCATGTACACAACGCAGCGTTTTGCGACGCATGCGTTGTCATAAGATCCTACAGATCGGGACTTTTAGTGCAGGGAAAACGCTACAAGTAGCGTCCCCTGCACCCTGTCTTGCGCGTCTATATGACGCATGTAAAACGCAGTACAACGCATACCGGCGCAAGTCCATGCGCCCCCCATGTTAAAGATAGGGGCGCATGACGTATGCGTCGACGACGCTGCGCCCAACAACGCAAATGTGAACGTAGCCTAACTGACATTTCTTCTATGGGAAAGGGCGGAGCTAGAAACAAACAGACATTCTGCTGCAAGTTCTCCTGGAACAATAGTTACAATTTAAAGCGTAACTGACATTTCTTCTATGGGAAAGGGCGGAGCTAGAAACCAACACATTCTGCTGCAAGTTCTCCTGGAACGACAGTTACAGTTTAAAGTTTCAGGAGAACTTGCAGCAGAATGTCTATGTCTGCCTTCTCCTCCTTCCTACATAGAACTTTGGGGCAAATCTTTTTACAGTACCATCAAAATGAATGAGATGTCTTAAGTCTCATACACATGCTCCTTATTTATTTCCTTGCAGATTTGAACCATCAAAGCTTTTTTTTTGTTTTTTGTTTTTTTTTTCAAGTCGGAGCAGCAATACGTGTGCTCAAAGGCCACTTCATCAAAACGGGAATCCCAATTTTGTGATCTGTGGACACCCCAGTGATCGGACTCTCATCTACAGAACTTGTAATCCTGATACAACCCCATTCATTTTATATAACTTTGCTAAAAGTTGGCTCTAATGTTTTTTTTAGAGCAGCTCTTCTTCTCCTGTTAAGTGGTAAAATCCACCCTGCTTGTAACCACCACCAGGATTTTACACCGTTTAGTTATTTTTACTTTCATGTCAGCTGTTTATAGCTGTATTCAGAGAGCTCCCCCTAGAGGGAGATGTAGGCACTTAGAATTTATAACGAAAAAAGCAATAAATTATAAAGAACTGCCCCAAAGGAAATGATCACACGCTACTGTATATGTGCGCACCGACATGAGACATGGTGTCTACTCCCCAGGTACATTTACAGCAGGTTAAAGCCCTAATGTCAGCACAGCGCAGGTCACACAATGAACGCTCATTTGTATCCACTCCTGCTTACATCAATTAAGACCATCTGTGTGCCATCTACTAACGAATCAGCCAGAAATGTGTAACAGCCCTGAGATTTGCCATTACAGGCTATGTGCCCACGTTGCAGAATTGCCTCTGGATTATTTTGTGCGGATTCTGCATCTCTTGGCAGAAAACCAAGGTGCGGATTTGATGCGTTTTTTTTATGCGGATTTGATGCATTTTTTTATGCGGATTTGATGCAGTTTTTGTGCGGATTTCTTGCAATTTTTACCCCTGCGGATTTCTATAATGGAATGGGTACAAAAACGCTGCAGATCCGCAAAAAAGAAATTACATGCTCCTTCTTTTAATCCGCAGCGTTTCCGCACGGAATTTTCCGCACCATTAGCACAGCATTTTTTTCTCATTGATTTACATTGTACTGTAAATCACTTGCGGATCTGCAGCGTTTCTGCACCGTGAAAACGCTGCGGATCCGAAGGAAATCCGCAACGTGTGCACATAGCCACAGAGTTCTCTTTTTTGTTAGAGTCAGCACACTGGTTAAGTCCTAAATCGTTATAGGTGTGAGAAGTCAAACATTTTTTCACTGTAAACTGAGATGAACTGAAACCTCATAATAACACAAGCCAGGACTGGCCTGGATCTCGCTTAAGAAATTGGAAAATTATTCCCAAATCTGGAAGGTAACTGGATACCAGTCTTTATCTGACATAGGTATTTGTCTAATTTTATCAAAAAGTTGTAATTGATTAACCCCTTCCCCACCTCAGGTTTTTCAGTTTTCGTTTTTCGCTCCCCTTCTTCCCAGATCCATAACTTTTTTTCATTTTTCAGTCTATATGGCCATGTGAGGGATGGATTTTTTGTGGGATGAGTTGTACTTTTGAACACCACCACTGGTTTTTCCATACTGTGTACTGGAAAACGGTAAAAAAAATTTAAAGTGCAAGTGAAATAGCAAAAAAGTGCTATTCCACAGCGTGCGTATGTATGTATGTATGTATGTATGTGTGTGTGTGTGTGTGTGTGTGTGTGTGTGTGTGTGTATATATATATATATATATATATATATATATGTGTGTATATATATATATATATATATATATATATGTATATATATATATATATATATATATATATATATATATATATATATATTAGTACAGATCAAAACCTCACCTCATTTAAAGATTTTTCTGTATTTTCATGACTATGAAAATTGTACATTCACACTGAAGACATCAAAACTATGAATTAACACATGTGGAATTATATACTTAACAAAAAAGTGTGAAACAACTGAAATTATGTCTTATATTCTAGGTTCTTCAAAGTAGCCACCTTTTGCTTTGATGACTGCTTTGCACACTCTTGGCATTCTCTTGATGAGCTTCAAGGGGTAGTCACCGGAAATCGTCTTCCAACAATCTTGAAGGAGTTCCCAGAGATGCTTAGCACTTGTTGGCCCTTTTGCCTTCACTCTGCGGTCCAGCTCACCCCAAACCATCTCGATTGGGTTCAGGTCTGGTGACTGTGGAGGCCAGGTCATCTGGCGTAGCACTCCATCACTCTCCTTCTTGGTCAAATAGCCCTTCCACAGCCTGGAGGTGTGTTTGGGGTCATTGTGGGGCCAAGACCGCCCACTGGACTCATAAGCTCAGAGCAGGGATCTAAGTGAAAAAAATACAACTTGGCCCTTTCACAACGGAAAGTTCTCGATGCGTTCATTGGAGAGTCGTCAAGTCGTCATGTTCCTTTCTCTAGGAAGCAGTTTCTTGACACTTATGCATCAGGTAACTTTAAGGGTATGTGCACACGTTCAGGAATTTTCGCGTTTTTTCACGATAAAAACGATATAAAAATGCATAAAAAATGCATACATATGCATGCTATCATTTAGAATGCATTCCGCAATTTTTGTGCACATTATGCGTTTTTTTCCGCAAAAAAAACACATTGCAGGAGAAGCATCATGTTAATTATTTTATGCGGATTTCCCATTGTTTTGGAGGGTCCGGAAAAAAACCCAAAAAATCTGCATTAAATCCGGAAAAAACAGCGCAAAATCCGCACAAAAAAAAGCAGCGAAAAAAATGCATGCAGAATTCCTGCGGAAAACCTCAGGTTTAGCTCAGGAAGATTCTGCATGCATTCCGAACGTGTGCACATACCCTAACAGTACGAGTCAAAGTAGTTGTTACGAAAGTTAATACTTGAAAATAAATTTAAAGGGAATCTGTCAGCAGGTTTTTGCAATGTAATCTGAAGACAGCAGGAGATGGGGGTGAAACTCAGAATTCAGAGTTGTGTCATTTATTAAGCTGTGTGCTGTTGTTTTACTGATAATGAAGGTTTTCTCTAGTTGCCTTCCACGACAGCCCAGGAGGTTGTCTCCATATCCTAATGGGGGACAGGAAGCACAAGAGGTTGAAAGCTCCTCCCATTAACCAGTCTTTCCTGCTCCTCATGGGGCATGGAGAGGTTCCTGGTACGCTGCGCGGCCAGCTCTGGCAGTGGTACCTGTAAACTTGTGCCGGGCAGTGGTGGTCGGGCCCTGGGCTTCCTCCTCCGCTTTCTGCTCCCGTTTCCTCTGGATTCTGGGACCGCTATCCTGGTCCTCCTGCGTCCCCTTGCGGGGGTAAAGCGGACCAGTGATCCCCTCCCGGAGGCCTCACTGAGCTCTCCGGCGTCTCCCCCTCCTGGTGCGCTGTTCGGCGACCCGGAAGTCACATGGTGCTTCGGCGCTTCACTTCCGGGTCGGCGCTCCTGTACAGGCTTCCGAACGGCTTGTGAGGCACACTGCATCCTCGCACGCCTGCTTGGGACTGCTGAGGGGGAGGGGAAGGGTAATTGCCAGGCGCTGGGGCATTTATTTTTCTATATAAAGCTGCAGAAGACGTCTCGGGTAAGCCTGCTCAGCATGGATACGTCTTGCCCTGCAGCTGCAGAGCCCAGACGGGTCCCATTTAAGGGTGGGTCTTAGAATGCCTTCTCATACTGCTCCCTCTCTCGTTTCAGGGAGACAAGCCTGTCCATAGATCCAGCACTAAACGCAAATGCGCTACATGTAATTAAAAATTGCCCTTAAAATGGGAGAAAAAATTGTGCCAACCTTGTCCCGACAAAATAATCCGGGCTGAACATCCTTCACTAATTGAAGAGATACGTTCCTTAGTTAGACAGGAGGTTCAAATCTCTTTAGCCACGTTTGCCCCTCCCCCGCCGCCACCACCACCCTCACCTGGTCCATTGCTTCCCAAGAAAAGAAAAATCCAGGAATACCCTGACTCAGAATCTGACAGCTCATATGCGTCATCCTCAGTTAAATGGGAAGATGTCCTACCTCATAAAACTCCTGAAATCAGGAAATACCTTTTTTCTTCTGAACATATTGAAGAATTGGTGTCCGCGGTGCGGAATACTGTGGGGCTAAAAGAGGAACCCGTTCCTCAGACTATACAGGATAAGTTATTTGGCATACATACTGATAAACAGACTGGCTTTCCCGTACATAAGAGTATCATTGATATGATCAATCAGGAGTGGGAACTTCCAGAGAAACGGCTAACCACCCCGTCAGACTTTAAACACAGGTTTCTTCTGGATGAAGATTTAATTAAATGGAACATTCCAAAAATAGATGTTCAGGTGGCTAAGGTGGCAAAAAAGACTGCCTTGCCGTTCGAAGACTCCTCCCAGTTAAAAGATCCTTTAGATAGGAAGATTGAAAGCCTAATTAAAAAATCCTGGGAAACCTCCACTTCGGCTCTCAGGTTTAATATTGCATCTACCTGTGTAGCCAGGTCTCTCTTCCGCTGGATGGAAGAATTAGAGAACCATATCTCTCAGGGAACTCTGAGAGATGATGTCTTGGCCTCATTGCCTATTTTACATTGAGCAACTGGGTTTCTTGCAGATGCCTCTATGGAATCTATCCGTGTAGCCGCCAGATCCTTAGTCCAGAATAATACAGCCAGAAGAGCTCTCTGGCTCAAGATGTGGAGTGGAGATGTGACTTCAAAAATAAAATTGTGCTCTATCCCCTTTAAAGGAGACTATGTTTTCGGGCCTTCATTAGATGATATCCTGGAAAAAGCCACGGATAGGAAAAAGACTCTTCCTGAACAGAGACCTCCCAGAAAGCGTTTTTTTCGGCCCTCTCAGTCTCTGCCCTCCCAGGCTAAGGGAAAAAGGGAAAACTGGTAGATGGAGCTATGCTAAGGGGAAACCCAAAAATATCCTTATTCCCCAGCAGCCACAGCAAGAAAAGAAATGACTCCGATCCAGTGGGGGGGAGGCTTTCGAACTTTGTTCACAGTTGGCGGAATATCTCCAACAGCCCCTGGGTCTTAAGTGTTATCCAGCAGGGTCTTTTTATAGAGTTCAAAGCCCCCCCCCCCTCCCGGGATCCTAAGAGTCATCTCCCCGTCATCTCGGGAGACTCAAAAATTGATGATGTCAGGGTTACAAGACCTGATAACCTCGAGAGCAATTTCTATGGTCCCAGTAAACGAACAGGGAAAGGGGCATTATTCCCGTATATTCATGGTAAAAAAGCCCTCTGGGCAAGCCCGAATTATAATAAATCTAAAGGTTCTCAATCAATACATCACCTACCCCAAATTCAAAATGGAGTCAGTAAAATCAGCCATTCCTCTGATAGCTCCTCATTCATATATGGCGACAATAGATCTCAAGGATGCCTATTTTCATATCCCGATACATCCTTGTCACAGGAAGTATCTGAGATTTGCGGTTCAGCTGAATCACAAGATTCTACATTTCCAATACAATGTTCTTCCCTTCGGGATCTCCTCGGCCCCAAGGGTTTTCTCCAGATTCATGGCGGAAGCCGTATATCATATCAGGAACCAAGACGTCGCCATAGTTCCTTACCTGGATGACCTTCTAATCATTGTTCCTTCCGCCAAAATTTTCAAACAGAGGGTTTGCAGAACTCTGAAAATTCTACAACTATTGCGTTGGGTACCCAATCTAAGGAAGTCTCAACTTCTGCCATCAAAAACAATAAGATTCTTGGGGGTCCTCCTGAATTCGGCAAACCAAAAATCTTTCTTACCAGAAGATCACTGGAAGAACTTGATATCCAAAGTTCTAGACTTCAAAAAACAGAGGTCCCCTACTCTGCGGACAGCAATGTCTCTTCTAGGGTCTATGATGGCCTGCATACAGTCAGTCCCATGGGCTCAAGCCCATTCCAGAGTTCTGCAGGCGCACATTGTGGAAAACTGGAATGGAAATCCGAACTTCCTAAACAGAAGAATCTACACTCCAGGGAGGGTAAAAGCCTCCTTAACCTGGTGGGTGATCCAAACAAATCTTCTCAAAGGTATGGACTGGATACAAACTCCCCTGGTGACAGTAACAACGGATGCCAGTCGAAGAGGCTGGGGTGCTGTTGTATCGCAAGTCCCATTCCAGGGTCACTGGAATAAAAAAAAAAAAGCTCCAATTCCAACCTCAGAGAATTGATGGCGGTGGAGAAGGCCCTTTTAGCCGCAAACAGTCTAGTTGTAGGTCAACATGTCAGAGTATACTCAGACAACATAATGACTGTAGCGCATCTCAAACACCAGGGGAGTCCGAAATTCAACTACCTGAGAGTTGTATCAAGCAGAATTTTTTGCTGGGCAGAGAAACCTCTCATTATCAGCAATACACCTCAAGGGGTCGGTAAATGTTCAAGCGGATCTCCTAAGTCGGCACGGCTTACAACCAGGAGAATGGAGCCTGAAAACAGACGTTTTCAGGATGCTAACGAACAGATGGGGCCTTCACGACAGATCTGTTAGCTTCAAGTCGGAATGCACAGGTTGAGGCTTACTTCTCTCTAGATCTCAGAGACAGATCTCAGGGAGTGGACGCTTTTGCCCATACATGGAGGTTCCGGTTAACGTATGTATTTCCTCCAATACCATTGCTTGCAAAGACCCTTCCGAAGATCCGAGACGATCAGGTCCCGACTATCCTGGTAGCCCCAGCATGGCCGAAAAGGAGCTGGTACCATCTCATCATGGAGTTACAAGTAGATGGTCCAGTCTTTCTACAAACATCAAACGATCTTCTTCAAGGTCCCTTTCATCACCCGAACCCCCAAAAATTCAACCTGGCAGCCTGGTTGCTGAAGCCCAGGTGTTAAGAGCTAAAGGACACTCGGAATCAGTGATCTCCACTTTACAAAAATCGAGGAAACCTGTTACTAACGCTACATATAGCAAAATTTGGAAAAGGTTCTCCTCGTGGTGTCACCCTTGTAATCCTGACCCTTTCCACCCGAATATCTCTCAAATATTAGACTTTTTACAAAAAGGGCTGGAATTGGGGTTAAAGCCGAGTACATTGAAGGTTCAAGTATCAGCCTTGAGTTCTGTCTTTGACCAAGACCTTGCCGGTCATCGTTGGATAAAAAGGTTTATGGTCTCAGCATCAAGACATCATCCAAAACAACAAATCTTTGTACCATCATGAGACTTAAACATATTCCTAAAAGGCCTCACGGCTCCTCCATTTGAGCCGTTATCTTCTTGTTCTTTGCAGCTCCTATCCAAAGCAGCCTTCTTAGTTGCCATATCTACTGCGAGACGAGTGGGGTAAATACAAGCCCTTTCAATCAGGGAACCTTATCTCAGCATAAGGGATGATTCCATTGTGTTCCGACCTGATCCATGTTTTCTTCCAAAGGTGTTGTCAGAGTTTCACCGATCACAGGACACAGTCCTCCCATCGTTCTGTCACAATCCTACAAGTCCGGAAGAACATAGATTTCATACTCTGGATGTACGTCGCATAGTCTTATACTATTTAGAACAAACTAAATCTTTCAGAATTGACCAAAATCTCTTCGTTCATTTGTCTGGCCGAAACATAGGCAAAAAAGTAGCGAAGAATACCATTGCCAACTGGATGAAAAAGGCCATAACTGAAGCATATTTAGCTCAGAATGTCGCGGTACCTGCAGGCCTAAAGGCTCATTCCACCAGATCTACTGTCTCCTGGGCTGAAAGGGCTGGTGCATCCACGGAGCAGATTTGCAGGGCTGCAACATGGTCTTCTGTACACACCTTTACTAAACATTATAGATTGGACTTCTGGTCCAACTGGGATCTAGCCTTTGGCCGGAAAGTTCTCCAGGCTGTGGTCCCTCCCTAAATACAGAATTGGTTGGCATTCCTCCTGGGCTGCTATGGAAGGCAACTAGAGAAAATAGAATTAGACCTACAGGTAATTCGGTTTCTAGGAGCCTTCCAGGACAGCATTAATTCCCTCCTGACATTCTTGGATAATTTTCTGAGAACCTAAAAGGTAACTGGTGCTATGGTATCAGTTGTAAGTCACTGGTTAATGGGAGGTGGGAGGAGCTTTTAACCTCTTGTGCTTCCTGTCCCCTATTAGGACATGGAGTCAACCTCCTGGGCTGTCGTGGTAGGCTCCTAGAAACCGAATTACCGGTAGGTCTAATTCTATTTTGTCACCAGGAGAATATCAATGCTGGGACTAGATGCCTCGTGCCAAGTCATCCAATCATGTCCCTCTTCTGATAAGCAGCTCACTGTCAATCAACAGTGTACACAGGGAGCCTGATGTGGGTGGGAGCAGCTTTTGAGCTCTGCTACGTCTAAAAGCAGTGTGTCCCAACTGCCGCACCCAGTAAACAAAGTGATACATCACTGAAATCAGGGTCTCTTTTCCCTCACCCTGCTTCCCTGATGAGATGGCAAAAACCTGGTAACATGCTCCCTCGAGTTTTGTTGGCAGAACATGTGAACGCTGCAGACCATCACTGGAGGCAGCTTTTATGTGCCGTTAAAGTCTCAACAGTTGGCGGCGGCCACACTAGTATCCCCTCCTTTCATTTAAAATAAATTAAAGGGAGATCTATGTCCGGCCCATAGATCTTAACAGCTCATATTTACATAATAATAATAATAATACATCGGATCACAGATACCAAGGTATGATTTTATTTAACTCTCTGAACTACATGAACCTGTATAGACGCTGAGGAGCGGTGATCCTACTGACATATGCACTTTAATTGCATCACACAATTTTACAGGAGGTGGTTTTGGGGTAAGCTTTTAGTGGTCTGATGTAGTTTAGTGGTTAATATGTAATACATTTGGGTGGTCCATAGTAAAGACAAACATGGTAGTTTAGTGATCATATCTAATATCCTTGCTGGCAGAGGTGTCAAACTGCATTCCTCGAGGGCCGCCAACAGGTCATGATTTCAGGATTTCCTTGTATTGCACAGGTGATAATTTAATCACCTGCACAGAATGATCCCAGCACCTTGTGGAATGCTAAGGAAATCCTGAAAACATGACCTGTTGGCGGCCCTCGAGGAATGCAGTTTGACACCTCTGCTTGCCGGTCTATGGTGCTTAACCCTTTACATTTCCTGTTGGACAGGATAGATACAGCAGCAATTAGCAGATGCTAATAATTAGAAAAGGAGAAATGTACTATGCCTGCGGGGTGTCAGACTGTTGCCTTAATATCCACCCCCATGGTGTACAGAAAGTGACCCATCCTAATTAAAGGGACGTGTACGATGGCTGCTGAGACGACATCCCGCCTGATGCAATGAGAGGTGCTGCACAACCCAACATAACACATCCCCCTCCTGTCTTCCATTACACAGAGCTCGCTTTTAAGGAATGTTACAGCTCTCATTAAAATTCATTAGTAGCGCCTCCTGTTCATTACAGAAAAAGAAATACTTTTCTAGGGAAATAAAGTGTACACACTGATTTATTTTTATTTTTTTTAATCTTTTTTTTCTCTAAAATAATTTGTGGTTTTCAAGTAAAATCCACATTGTGAATCCAATAGTTTTTGCAATACACTTATTCATTCTAAAGGGTGTCCCCCTCGTCCTCCACCCCCCAAGTTTTCCAACATTTGGCTTTATTGACGCCTTTAGTGCAAATTCCATGTCGACGTGACGTTACATACCCCCCCCTGTCGTGTGATTTTCAGTTTTCAGAGCATCAGAAAGAAATTCGATGAGTGGTGATGTGGATTTTTCACTGAACTCCGCACGGAGAGTATTTGAAGTAGTTTTTTGTGTGGATTTTGCAACAGATCCTTTCCAAAAATCAGATTTCTGGGTCTCATCTGTCAATGTACTGGACCTGATAAATTGGAGCTATGCAGAGATCTATTCTTATCGGATGCCATCTTTATTGAAGTTAGAATCGCTTCTCGGGATGTCGGGATAATCTTCACATTTGGCCCAACAGACACATACTCGCCATCAGGAATATCACAGAAGCTTCCAGAAGCAGTTTGTGCTCTCCGGGGCAGTTTGTTTTTCTTTTTTCTACTGGCCGTAAGGCCTCATTCAGATATGTGTTTGTTTACAAATGCTTTATTTGGGGTTTTCACAGATGATATTCCCATTGTAGTCTATGGGGCAATTAACACGTCGGTTTTTTTTAACAAACAGGTAACCCCTGCATGTGTTGCAGCTGTCGAACAGCCATAAGACATAAAGCCGTGGGGACTCGGGCGTATTATTCAAGCACGCTGAGGACATTCGGTTAGCACCCGAGCATGCTCAGATAACACCTTATCCGAGCCCGTTCCCTCATCACTAGTGGTATTACACCAGGTGCAGCATTACAGATGGATGGAGCCTGCGTGGATCTGCTCCGCTCCCTTCATAGTGTTCCTATGGCTGTTAACGGGCAGCTCAATCCAACTGCCTTTATCATAGAGACCAGCATAATGGGCTTCATTTATCAACGCTGTCTAACACAATAACGAACCTTGTTGCCCATAGCAACCAACAATCTTAGAACACTCTAGGCCACGGCAGGCGATGTAGCACTAATGCCATTTCCCTGAGACATTTAGAACAATGACTGATTCACCCTTTGCAAGTTTTTTTTCGTTTTCTTTTATAAAGTTCGTTCTCTCTATTTTCTGGTACTCTGTGACATTTTGTTCCAAATCTTTCAAAATTGTTTTCAACCATGTTTTTTTTTTTTTCTGAACTGCTCCAGCATTTTAAAGAAAATATATTTTAATACTCCAGCCAGAGACCAGACTAGTCTGGCACACTGCCCCAGATGGCTTTTCCCAGCTCTGCTCTTGGTGATTGACAGGTCTCTTCCATAGCGAGAGATCTGTCAATCACCTGCAGCAGAGCTGGAAGGAGCCGGCCAGGGGCGGAGCTGGAAGAAGGCGGCCAGGGGCGGAGCTGGAAGAAGGCGGCCAGGGGCGGAGCTGGAAGGAGGCGGCCAGGGGCGGAGCTGGAAAGAGGCGGCCAGGGGCGGAGCTGGAAGGAGGCGGCAAGGGGCAGCTCAAGAAGGAGCTGCCAGGGGCGGAGCTTGAAGGAGGCGGCCAGGGGCTGAGCTTGCAGGAGGCGGAGCTAGAAGGGGCCAGCCAGGGGCGGAGCTGGAAGGAGCCGGCCAGGGGTGGAGCTGCCAGGGGCAGAGCTGTAAGGAGCCGGCCAAGGGCAGTGCAAGAAGGAGCCGGCCAGGGGCGGAGCTGGAAGGAGCCCGGCCAGGGGTGGAGCTGCCAGGGGCGGAGCTGTAAGGAGCCGGCCAAGGGCAGCGCAGGCAGGCTCTGATTAATGCTGCCCATTATGACTCAGGTGACAGGTGCTTTTTAACCTTTTTTGTGACATGGCACAAAAGATATGTTCCGTTAAAATGTTGCAACATTTTAAAAAGCTGCAAGTGATGAATTGACTGAAACACATCTGGAAAACCTAATCGCAACGGTGAACAAATAGAAACAGGCGAACACATATTAAATAGAATTTAAGAGAAATGCACAAAAGAAAAAAAGGGCTAAAAACACAAAAAAAAATTCAGTAAAAAAATATGTAAATGTAATAATGAATTGGACCCCGAAAGTGTAGAATACATTAATAACCAATAACATTGTATACAACTAGGCTATAAGAATGTAATAATGGATTGTGCCCATGATGAATCCTAGGATTATCCCAGTACACCAATATCCCGTTACTGCACCCAGCGCTCGTGCTGGGGAAGATAATGTTTGATACAAGCCTGAATGGCTTACAATGTGCTGATACATACCCACCCTCATTATACACTCCTCAATATTGAAATTGCAACACCGAGAAGGAAAAGTCGTGGAATTACAGATATCACTGGATGGATAGACATTGTTAATGTTCTGCAAATGATGAATAAATGGAAACTTTTTTCAAAACTTATTACCTGATTTATTCAGTATGCAATGGAGTATTCGTGCCACACGCAGAAATCCCCGGACTTACAGCCTTGGCTGCTGTCACTGAGGATATCAATGGTTGTCTGAGGAATGTTCTGCTGCGCTGACTTCACTGGGGAAAATCATCAAGATCCGCTGTTCAAATAGTGTGGAGTTCAATTACTGCAGTTAATCATTCTGTGAAGAAACTGTTGTGAATCAGGTGGCCCTTACTTAAGGGTGAACCCAGGACATGTTGGATATCTATTTCTCCTAGAAAGCCTGAGGAATATGGGTTGTTTGAGACATTGCTCAGAAGAACAGCGTACTTTGATTAAAAAGTTGATTGGAGAGGGTAAAACTTATAAAGAAGTGCGGACAATGATTGGCTGTTTAGCTGAAATGATCTCCAATGCTTTAAAATGGAAAGCCAAACCGGAGACAGAAAACTACCATTCGAATGCATGGAAGAATAGCCAGAATGGCAAAGGCTCAGCCAATGATCAGCTCCTGGGTGATCACTGACAGTCTCATGTTACCAGTGAGGACTATGAGAGTAAGAAGAAGCTAATTATCAGCAAGAAGTCCCCGCAAAGTCCATTGTTAAAAAAAGAAAACGACGTACTGAAGCCGATACAATTTGCCAAAGAACACATCAACTGGCCTAAAGAGAAATGGAGAAACATTTTGTGGACTGATTAAAGTAAAATTGTTCTTTTGGGACCGAGGGCCGCGGTTTTTTAGACCACTCCCCCCAAACTCTGCATTCAGCCACAATACAGTCTGCACACAGTGAAGCATGGTGGAGCAAGCATCACGATATGGGCAGGTTTCGATTACTATGGTGCCGGACCTATTTACCACATACCAGGGATCATGGACCAGTTTGCATAGATTAAAGGGTCACGTTGCCTTACGCTGAAGAGGATATGCCCTTGAAATGGATCGTCCAACAAGACAACGACCCTAAACACACCAGTAAATGAGCAAAACCTTTGTTCCAGTCCAACAAAATTGAGGTTATGGAGAGACCAGACCAGTCCCCGGATCTTAATCCGATAAAACACTTGTGGGGTGACATCAAAAATGTCATGTCTGAGGCAAAGCCAACAAATGTCAAATTGTGGGATGTCGTCCGATCATCCTCGGCTGGAATAACAGGTGACAGCGGCCAGAAGGTGGTGACTCTATGCAACATAGATGTGACGCCGTTCGAAAAAACTATAACAACTAAATATTAGGTTAGTGATTCATAGGAATGAGAAATCCATAAAAGTTACATATTGTGAGTTTGTAAAGACAAATACAGACACCGCTGTTTTATAGAACCATCCAATGTTCATTTTTGTTAATAAGTTAAATATTATCTACATTAGTCAGCATATTTTGAATTAGAAAACAGCGTGCAATGTTCCCAGTGTTGGAAATAAAAACTAGTATAAAGATTTTGTGATTAACTCATATTTTTGAACACTCTGCTATTATTTTGAACACTACTGTACCTGGAGATCCGGTGGGCGATGCTGTGAAGAGCAAACAGAAGCAAACAAAATAAGTTAATGGAAATTCCGACAAAGATTCACAACTTTACAAAGGCTGATCGATTACTGCCCAACACACATTTTGGTGCCTCAAATGTTCAACCAGTTTCTGGGTAGATTTGACCGGCTGATTACAAAAATGGCACCAGTTTTCCCCTATCGGCTCTAGTGTTTGAGAAAAAGAACATATGCCATGTTACACTCTTCACTCTGCTCGCCCATAAAACGTCAAGATATTTTAGTGTAGTGTTCAAATTAATATTTAAGGCATCAAGGACAGAAATTGAAAGAAATGAAAATCTACTTAATTCATACCAGAAGCACAGACTTATGATGCAGACGTTACCGTCTTACGACACCCTGGAAGATCTTTATGTGAAACTTCCAAGAGTGGGATCTGCCAAGACAATCCCACATAAGATTCCAACAATAATCTGCCATCGTGTGTATCACGTCTTCCTTGATATCGGGCTTCCATTGTGTTTGTCTTGGAGAAATCTTTCACCTTGCTCTTCACTTAAGGGTCCGTTTACATGGAGCAACCGGTGACACAATACGACCGCCAATCGGTGAACTTTTACGGAGCATTTAACTGCTGATTTACATGGTCAGACCAAATGAAATGATGGGTACTGAGCGATGTATAATAGATCGCTCTGCGCATAGGCTGCCATGGTGCTCAGCAGCACAAGCGTTGTCTACACTCTCCCCAGGTCCAGCACTGACTCTCCACTGGTGCTCCAATATTTGTTGAAAGGTTCCAGCAGTGATATAACTACGGCAGTGCACATCACTGCTGCAGCCCATCACTGAGCTAAGTGGTTGTACAGTTGTAGACAGCATGAGTCACTGAGCTCAGTGATTGGCTGCAGCGGTGTTGTGAGCTGTAATGACAGCGCCACAGTCAAAACGCTGAAACAAGAGCAATGGCAGAGACACAGTGATAGAACCAGGATAGGTGAGTACTGTTTGGCTTTATTTCCCATTACTAAAATTATTTGGGGTCCACTTTTCTACAAGTGGAAGACCCCTTAAATTATGGTAAACGACAACATATAACGCTTTCTGTAGATCTCTGAGACCGGAGCATGACGGCTCTGTGCAGTTCTATGAAGCTGTCACGCTCTGGTGAGGAGACCCGTGCTCAGTCAGTGCATTAGTGATCCATGTTCGATCCAGTTTGCACAGACGTCTGAATGAGTACCCATGTAATATAATCTAATAATAATATCATAATTTAGCTTCAGTCTTGTGCAGGTTCACGTCTCCCGATTTAGATTTTAGATATTTTTTTAAGAAATGTTGCACGTTATACCCATTTTCTAACATTAGATGGCGATGTAGTATACATAATATATGTGGGCCATTCCCTTTGTCATAGCCATAATTTCTAATGGTGTTTTACAACAAATTTCAGAACTTCAGATATTAATATAAATCACGAGGGGCTTCATTTTGTTAGTTTTCTTTTACATGTTAGCCATGTGTTTAAAAGAACTAGTGCTGAGCACGATACGATATTAGTACAGATGCAGAGTATCCAAGATCTTACACGCAGTCCACCGCCTTGTGTCTACAGCAAAACCAAAGAAATGAGCCGGAGCATAAATTGGCAAATGGGCCAAAAGAGAGCAAGAACTGGTTCTCTGAAAAGTACAAAAAAGTCTTATAGAGGGATGCTGCACTTTTGGCATTTCTAAGGGATGCGATCACAGAACCATTAACCCCTTAACCCCCAAGGGTGGTTTGCACGTTAATGACCGGGCCAATTTTTACAATTCTGACCACTGTCCCTTTATGAGGTTATAACTCTGGAACGCTTCAACGGATCCTGATGATTCTGACAATGTTTTCTCAAGACATATTGTACTTCATGTTAGTGGTAACATTTCTTTGATATTACCTGCGTTTTTGTGGGGGAAAAAAGTGTAAATTTGGCGAAAATTTTGAAAATTTAGTAATTTTCCAGCTTGGAATTTTTATGCCCTTAAATTACAGAGATATGTCACACAAAATACTTAATAAGTAACATTTCCCACATGTCTGCTTTAGATCAGCACAATTTTGGAACCAAAAATTTTTTTGTTAGGGAGTTATAAGGGTTAAAAGTTGACCGGCGATTTCTTATTTTTACAACACCATTTTATTTTAGGGACCACATCACATTTGAAGTCACTTTGAGGGGTCTATATGATAGAAAATACCCAAGTGTGACACCATTCTAAAAACTGCATCCCTCAAGGTGCTCAAAACCATATTCAAGAAGGTTATTAACCATTCAGGAGTATTACCGGAATTTTTGGATTGTTTAAAAAAAAATTAACATTAACTTTTTTTTCACAAAAAATTTACTTCAGCTCCAATTTGTTTTATTTTACCAAGGGTAACAGGATAAATTGGACCCCAAAAGTTGTTGTACAATTTGTCCTGAGTACGCCGATACCCCATATGTGGGGGTAAAGCACTGTTTGGACGCATGGCAGAGCTCGGAAGGGAAGGAGCGCCATTTGACTTTTCAATGCGAAATTGACTGGAATTGAGATAGGACGCCATGTTGCGTTTGGAGAGCCCCTGATGTGCCTAAACATTGAAACCCCCCACAAGTGACACCATTTTGGAAACTGGACCCCCTAAGGAACTTATCTAGATGTGTTGTGACAACTTTGAACCGTCAAGTGTTTCACTACAGTTTATAACGTAGAGCCGTGAAAATAAAAAATCTTTTTTTTTCCACAAAAATTATTTTTTAGCCCCCAGTTTTGTATTTTCCCAAGGGTAACAGGAGAAATTGGACCCCAAAAGTTGTTGTGCAATTTGTCCTGAGTACGCTGATACTCCATATGTGGGGGAGAACCACTTTGGGTGCACGGCCGAGCCCCGAAGGGAAGGAGCACCATTTGGAATGCAGACTTAGATGGAATGGTCTGCAGGCGTCACATTGCGTTTGCAGAGCCCCTAATGTACCTAAACAGTAGAAACCCCCCACAAGTGACTCCATATTGGAAACCAAACCCCCCAAGGAACTTATCTAGATGTGTTGTGAGAACTTTGAACCCCCAAGTGTTTCACTACAGTTCATAATGCAGAGCCATGAAAATAAAAAATCAATTTTTTTCCCACAAAAATGATTTTTTTAGCCTCCAAATTTTTATTTTCTCAAGAGTAACAAGAGAAATTGGACCCCAAAAGTTGTTGTCCAATTTGTCCTGAGTATGCTGATACCCCATATGTGGGAGAAAACTACTGTTTGGGCGCATGGCAGAGCTCAGAAGGGAAGGAGCTCCATTTTACTTTTTCAACGCAGAATTGGCTGGAATTGAGATCGAACGCCATGTCGCGTTTGGAGAGCCCCTGATGTGCCTAAACAGTGGAAACCCCCCAATTCTACCTGAAACCCTAATCCAAACACACCCCTGACCCTAATCCCAACCACAACCCTAACCACACCCCTAACCCGATCATGCCCCTAACCGTAATCCCAACCGCACTCCTAACCTCAACACACCCCTAACCCTAATCCCAACCCTAACCACACCCCTAATCTCAACCGTATATGTAATCCAAGCCCTAACCCTAACTTTAGCCCCAACCCTTACCATAATCCTAATGGGAAAATGGAAATAAATACATTTTTTTATTTTAGTATTTTTCTCTAACTAAGGGGGTGATGAAGGGGGGTTTGAATTACTTTTATAGCGGGTTTTTAGTGGATTTTTATGATTGGCAGCCGTCACACACAAGACGCTTTTTATTGCAAAAAATAGTTTTTGCGTCTCCACATTTTGAAAGCTATAATTTTTCCATATTTTGGTCCACAGAGTCATGTGAGGTCTTGTTTTTTGCGGGACGAGTTGACGTTTTTTATTGGTAACATTTTCGGGCACGTGACTTTTTTTATCGCTTTTTATTCAGATTTTTGTGAGGCAGAATGACCAAAAACCAGCTATTCATGAATTTCTTTTTTTTTTTTTGGGGGGGGGGGGTTTATACCTTTCCACTGTTAGTACAATTGATAAAGCAGTTTTATTCTTCGGGTCAGGTCGATTACAGCAATACCTCATAATTTTTTTATGTTTTGGCGCTTTTATATGATAAAAACTATTTTATATAAAAAATAATTATTTTTGCATCGCTTTATTCTGAGGACTATAACTTTTTAATTTTTTCGCTGATGATGCTTTATGGTGGCTCGTTTTTTGCAGGACAAGATGATGTTTTCAGCGGTACCATGGTTATTTATATCCGTCTTTTTGATCACATGTTATTCCACTTTTTGTTTGGCGGTATGATAATAAAGCGTTGTTTTTTGCCTCTTTTTTTTACAGTGTTCACTGAAGGGGTTAACTAGTGGGACAGTTTTATAGCTCGGGCCTTTATGGACACGGCGATACTAAATATGTGTACTTTTATTGTTTTGTTTTTTTATTTAGATAAAGAAATGTATTTATGGGAACAATATTTTTTTTTTCTTTATTTAGGTTTTTTTTTTTACACATGTTACATAGTTATTAAGGTTGAAGGAAGACTTTAAGTCCATCTAGTTCAACCCATAGCCTAACCTAACATGCCCTAACATGTTGATCCAGGGGAAGGCAAAAATAAAACCATGTGGTAAGAGTAAGCTCCATCATGGGGAAAAAAATTCCTTCCCGACCCCACATACGGCAATCAGACTAGTTCCCTGGATCAACGCCTTATCAAGGAATCTAGTGTATATACCCTGTAACATTATACTTTTCCAGAAAGGTATCCAGTCCCCTCTTAAATTGAAGCAATGAATCACTCATTACAACATCATACGGCAGAGAGTTCCATAGTCTCACTGCTCTTACAGTAAAGAATCCGCGTCTGTTATTATGCTTAAACCTTCTTTCCTCCAGACGTAGAGGATGCCCCCTTGTCCCTGTCACCGGTCTATGATTAAAAAGATCATCAGAAAGGTCTTTGTACTGTCCCCTCATATATTTATACATTAACATAAGATCACCCCTTAAGGCCTCGTCTCACATAGCGAGATCGCTGCTGAGTCACAAGTTTTGTGACGCAACAGCGACCTCAGTAGCGATCTCGCTATGTGTGACACGTACCAGCGATCAGGCCCCTGCTGCGAGATCGCTGGTCGTGTCGGAATGGCCTGGACCTTTTTTTGGTCGTTGAGGTCCCGCTGACATCGCTGAATCGGTGTGTGTGACACCGATCCAGCGATGTCTTCACTGGTAACCAGGGTAAACATCGGGTTACTAAGCGCAGGGCCGCGCTTAGTAACCCGATGTTTACCCTGGTTACCAGCGTAAATGTAAAAAAAAACAAACAGTACATACTCACCATCTGATGTCCGTCAGGTCCCTTGCCGTCTGCTTCCCGCTCTGACTGTCTGCCGGCCGTACAGTGAGAAGTGAGAGCACAGCAGTGACGTCACCGCTGCGCTCTGCTCTCACTGTACGGCCGGATCTCAGTCAGAGCAGGAAGCAGACGGCAAGGGACCTGGACACCGAAAGGCGAGTATGTACTGTTTGTTTTTTTTTGTAACAAGGGTAAACATCGGGTTACTAAGCGCGGCCCTGCGCTTAGTAACCCGATGTTTACCCTGGTTACCCGGGTGCTGCAGGGGGACTTCGGCATCGTTGAAGACAGTTTCAACGGTGCCGAAGTCGTTCCCCTGATCGTTGGTCGCTGGGGAGAGCTGTCTGTGTGACAGCTCCCCAGCGACCACACAGCGACTTACCAACGATCACGGCCAGGTCATATCGCTGGTCGTGATCGTTGGTAAATCGCTATGTGAGATGGGGCCTTTAGTCTTCGTTTTTCCAAACTAAATAGCCCCAAGTGTAATAACCTATCTTGGTATTGCAGACCCCCCAGTCCTCTAATAACCTTGGTTGCTCTTCTCTGCACCCGCTCTAGTTCAGCTATGTCTTTCTTATACACCGGAGACCAGAACTGTGCACAGTATTCTAAGTGTGGTCGAACTAGTGACTTGTATAGAGGTAAAATTATGTTCTCCTCATGAGCATCTATGCCTCTTTTAATGCATCTCATTATTTTATTTGCCTTTGTAGCAGCTGCCTGACACTGGCCACTGAATATGAGTTTGTCATCCACCCATACACCCAGGTCTATTTCATTGACGGTTTTGCCCAGAGTTTTAGAATTAAGCACATAGTTATACATCTTATTACTTCTACCCAAGTGCATGACCTTACATTTATCCCCATTAAAGCTCATTTGCCATTTATCAGCCCAAGCTTCTAGTTTACATAAATCATCCTGTAATATAAAATTGTCCTCCCCTGTATTGATTACCCTGCAGAGTTTAGTGTCATCTGCAAATATTGAAATTCTACTCTGAATGCCCCCTACAAGGTCATTAATAAATATGTTAAAAAGAAGAGGGCCCAATACTGACCCCTGTGGTACCCCACTACTAACCGTGACCCAGTCCGAGTGTGCTCCATTAATAACCACCCTTTGTTTCCTATCCCTGAGCCAACTCTCAACCCACTTGCACATATTTTCCCCTATCCCCATTATTCTCATTTTATGTATCAACCTTTTGTGTGGCACCGTATCAAAAGCTTTTGAAAAGTCCATATACACTACATCTACTGGGTTCCCTTGGTCCAGACCAGAACTTACCTCTTCATAGAAGCTGATCAAATTAGTCTGACATGAACGGTCCCTAGTAAACCCGTGCTGATACTGGGTCATGAGGTTATTCCTCTTCAGATACTCCAGTATAGTATCCCTTAGAATGCCCTCCAGGATTTTACCCACAGTAGAGGTTAAACTTACTGGCCTATAATTTCCGAGTTCAGTTTTTGTCCCCTTTTTGAATATTGGCACCACATTTGCTATACGCCAGTCCTGTGGTACAGACCCTGTTATTATGGAGTCTTTAAAGATTAAAAATAATGGTCTATCAATGACTGTACTTAGTTCCTGCAGTACTCGGGGGTGTATCCCATCCGGGCCCGGAGATTTGTCAATTTTTGTGATTTTTAGATGCCGCCGTACTTCCTGCTGGGTTAAGCAGGTAACATTAAATTGGGAATTATTATCACTAGTCATATTGGCTGCCACGGGATTTTCTTTTGTAAATACTGATGAAAAAAAGTCATTTAGCATATTGGCTTTTTCCTCATCCTCATCCACCATTTCACCCAGACTATTTTTAAGGGGGCCAACACTGTCATTTTTTAGTTTCTTACTATTTATGTAGTTAAAGAATATTTTGGGATTATTTTTACTCTCTCTGGCAATGAGTCTCTCTGTCTCAATCTTTGCTGCCTTTATTTGCTTTTTACATAATTTATTTAATTTTTTGTATTTATTTAATGCCTCCTCACTACCTACTTCCTTTAATTCTCTAAATGCTTTCTTTTTGTCCCTTATTGCGCCCCTTACAGCTCTATTTAGCCATATTGGTTTCCTCCTATTTCTAGTATGTTTATTCCCATACGGTATATACTGTGCACAGGTCCTATCCAGGATGCTAATAAACGTATCCCATTTTCTTTGTGTACTTTTATGTCTCAGGATATCGTCCCAGTTAATTGCACCAAGATCCTCTCTCATCCGTTGGAAATTTGCCCTCCTGAAGTTTAGTGTCCTTGTCACCCCCCTACTACCCATCTTATTAAAGGTTACATGAAAACTTATTATTTTGTGATCACTGTTCCCCAAGTGACCCCCAACCCTTATATTTGATATGCGGTCTGGCCTGTTGGTTAATAGTAGGTCTAGCAGTGTCCCCCTCCTTGTCGGGTCCTGAACCAGTTGTGAAAGGTAATTGTCTCTCATAGTTGTCAAAAACCGATTACCTTTACTGGAACTGCAGGTTTCTGTTCCCCAATCTATTTCAGGGTAGTTGAAGTCCCCCATAATAATGACTTCTCCTTGAGTCGCAGCTTCATCTATTTGCTTTACAAGGATATTCTCCATCGCTTCCATTATTTTTGGAGATTTATAACAAACCCCTATCAGTAATTTATTATTTTTTCCCCCTCCCCTTATCTCCACCCACAGGGACTCTACATTTTCATTAGATTCACCTATATTATCACGCAGGATGGGTTTTAAGGTCTATTTTTCATACAGACACACCCCACCCCCTCGCTTATCTGTACGGTCATTTCTGAACAGACTATAGCCCTGCAAGTTAACAGCCCAGTCATGGCTCTCATCCAGCCACGTCTCAGATATCCCCACCATGTCATAATTATGCTCCAACAACATTAGTTCTAATTCGTCCATTTTGTTGGCGAGGCTTCTGGCATTAGTATACATGCACTTGATGTTACTCTCTGTACCTCTATTCTTTCTTAAATTATTAACTGTTCTAACCCCACCCCCCATGCCACCGCCACCCCCAACTTCCTTATTTGTGCCCAGGTCTCTATCTGCACTATCTTCCCCTCCTATAAAATGAATACCCTCCCCCCCAATCCCTAGTTTAAACACTCCTCCAACCTTCTAACCATTTTCTCCCCCAGCACAGCTGCACCTTCCCCATTGAGGTGCAGCTCTGTGAGCAGAAGACTCCTCTCCATATTGTCTATAGATCTCAGTGTTGCCAGCTGCACATTTAGATCCAGTATCTGGGTTTCCAAATGCACAACGTGCTCACATCTCGCACAGCAGTATGCACCCTCGACCGGCTGATCAAGGACTGCATACATGTGGCAAGATGTGCACTGGATGGCATTAACAATTGTGGAGCACATTTCCTAATGGGGATTGCACCAGACAGAAATGTTAAATAAAAAAATAAAAAAATACAAAGTATTAATTAACACTTGGAACAGCAATTCCTCCTTTGGAAACTCCCTGATTCCAAAGTCACTGAGTCACAAATCACACTTACCGCCGTCCACACTTACACTCAGGTCACACTCAGCTCGCTCACACTCGCTATGCTGAAGATTTAAAGATTTTTTTTTTTTTCCTCTATTTCCCTTCAACAACAAGCCTCCTTGCTGTTCAAATGCACTTCCAAAAAGGAACATGTAAATGTTTTTATTTTTAACTTTTTTACCTTGTCCCGGGGGGGCATCATGTTATAGTGTCATATCGCTAATCTGACACTGCAGTGCACTGTGTCAGATCAGTGATCTGACAGGCAGTGCAGGAGGCTTGCCGGCACCTGCTCTGAGCAGGCGCTTCGAAGCCACCTCCCTGCACAACTCGGAAGGAGCCCCGTGGCCATTTTGGATCGGGGGCCTGCAGGGAGGAGACACTCGGAACAACACGATCACATCG